>NC_056731.1:516943357-517030857 GCF_019279795.1 Protopterus annectens
ATATCTGACCTGGGCTCACAAAATTATCTTAACGTTCTTTCTGTGCTGTAATTATTTTTCCTTCTGCACCTTAACCTATAAATGACTAGGGCCTTGTACCTGCCCATGTCACACCTTCATAACTGAGTGCTCACTGTCCTCCTTAGTGCCATCATCTCTGTCCTGGAAACTTTCCAAGTCATTTATGTCTACTACATGTATACTACATGTACAACTGACTTGAATACACTATTCTGTAGCTATCCTCCAGAATTCAGGACGTCTCCTTTCCCTTTGCTGCCTTGCATCCACATATAACTTCAGATTACCCCTGTAAATATATTGCACAAGGGACACAGTTTGCTCCATCACTTTGCAGACAAGGTGCATAAAGAATTGTGCCTCATTGTCGATGTGTAAAACGGCTGCTCCAACAACCTGACTGACATTACATTATCCCTAACATCACCCCACTGTCTTGACACCCACTGAGTACCACACCAAGTTTCAATGTGTTTGCAGCATAGTGGATGTATCACATGCATATGGTTATGAATCTAATCCACTGTTCTAAGTAAAATAATGTAATACCAGTAAGTTTATATGCATATTTATTTTCTGTTTATTATTTAACATTTGTTACTAAGAAAAGTGGCATGATCTACAGGCACATTTTACTCATAAACCAGGAGACTATGGAAATTGCAAATATAACACATAAGTGTCATCATGCACATACTCTATACAGATCTTGACTACAAGTCAGATTTGAACCTCGGACTTGGGAAAATACATTTATTATCAAATCTGGGTCTTTTTTCATAAAGACCTTTAAGGTTTGTGTCCCTTCTTTTACCAAAATGGGGACGTTCCTTAACAATCTGTTTAAAATCGTCATGGAGTGTTAAGAGGGACCAATATCTCAAAATTGACTGCTCCACCTGCAAAGAATCATTAGAAAAAGTGTATACAAAACTATTATGTAAATCAAACTGCTCAATTGGTTTTGTTCGTGTATCCTGTGCTATACCTTTGCCCAATAAAGGAAAATAAATAACTTCCCTATTGTTAATGACATCCTGTGCTAAATTGTTGACCAGGTGTGCTGGGTACCCTCTCTCCATAAAAAGCTGTTTCAAAAAATCCACCTCCTCAAAAAAGTACTCATTGCTACTGCACATCCTCGATACACATATAAATTGTCCCTTAATTATACCTTTTTTCTGGTAGAAAGGGTGACCACTATCAAAATGCAAGTAGGAGTTGGAAAAGGAGGCTTTTCTGTATAACCTTGACTGAAAAGTGCGGTTATTAACATCCTTAAGAAGAACTACATCTAAATAATTTAAATAATCATTACTGACATTGTAAGTAAATATTAAAAAATGTGTGGTAGAATTAATGTAATTCATAAAATCCATAAAATCCTCTAGGGTGCCATCCCATAATAGACAAATATCGTCTAGGTATCACTTGTAATGAATAATACGTTGGGCCCAGTGTGTAGAAAAAATAAATTTACTCTCCCAGTAATACAATACAATATTGGCATAGCTTGAGGCACAAGCAGTGCCCATTGCTACACCCTTCTTTTGTTTGAATAGTTCACCATTAAAATAAATGAAGTTGTTATCTAAAACAATCTCCATGAACTCAACCAATAACCCAATGATATTAGAATCTAAACCAGAATAAGCCACTAACGTGTCATTGAACCATTCTAAACCTATAAAATGTGGAATACTGGGAAATAATTCTACTACATCGATTGTTGCCATTAGTAAATTGGGCTTATAAAACCTTTCTTGAACACCTTTGAGAAAATCCCACAAATCCTTACACACATACTGTAAAGAAGATACAAATTTCTTGGTAATAAAATCTATGAACTTTCCTAGGCGTTCAGTTATACTGCCCTCCCCTGAGACAATTGGTCTAAAATTCAGTGGTGCTAAACCTTTGTGTGTCTTAGGAATCCCAAAAATTACTGGGATTCTTGGATTATTGACATGAAGATAATTAAAAAGTTTTTCATTAATAGCTCCCTGTAACAGATGGTCAGAGAGCACAAAATTGATCTTAGAATGTGCTAGATTTAACTAATTCCTGGAAATCAATTCGTATCATTCAGTGTCCTGCAACATGTTGTGAATGTACATATCATATACCATATTGTACATCAAAACAGTGCCCCCACCCTTATCCGGTTTCATCACCCGGACATCTTCTTCTCTAAGCATTTTTATTAACTGAAGTGACACTTGGTTTAAATTGGTGGATGGAGTATATACTCTGTTGGAACAATAATTCCTTAAGTCAACCTCGACCAGATCCTCAAATACCTTTAGGGAGGGGTGCATAGGCGGATTGAATGTACTAGATCTAGAAAGCCCCCCCAAAAATTGGGTTTGTCCTTTAAAATGTAAAGCAAAATTCAAATGTCTAACAAATAATTTTAAATCCATAGCTACGCCATGCTTTTGCCAGTAGATAGATTCATTAAATACAAATATATTATTCTGTAATACACAGTCTACTAAATTAATCAATAGTTCCATCTCTTTATTTGAACAATCGCTATATCTCAGTAAAAAACACTTTAGCTTTAGTAATCCATCATCATTAGGAATCACAGTAAATAATGATAATATATCTAATGTAACTAACAATAATTCCTCAGTGATTTGCAGAGTTTCAGTACATGAAAATAAATCACTTAAAAAGTGTTGAGTATCTCTCAGAACATGTTCAATTTCATTTATAATGGGTCTAAGTTTTTTCTCAATAAAAATAGATGCTGGCTCTGTACACCAGTTTCTACCTGCTACTATAGGACGTAAAGGGGGATTAAACAAATCTTTATGTGTTTTGGGCAGGCCTTGAATGATGGGTAACAAAGGATTCAACACAATCAAAAAGTCTAGCAGTTTACTATCTATTAATCGAGTATGTAATAAATTCCTTAATCTACTATGAACATTATTAATCATGTTATCAACTTTCTTATCAGAAATCTTTGAATAACTTAAATTATTAGACAGCAATTCCAACATGTCTGTGTTATACCTAATAGTGTCAAATAACACTATTAGGCCACTTTTATCAGCTGGTCTGACAATAATGTTTTTATTTTCCTGCAGATTCTTTAATGCTAAGTATTCTTGTTTGGTTAAATTATATTTCATTTTCTGCCTATTACATGAATTATCCTGATGTAGTTTATAAAAATCTTCCAAGCATAATTTTTCAAATGCAGTTACTAGGCAGTTAACATTGGGTATGTATGTACTAGGTTTCTTAAATTTGCATATGTTATTGCTATTAGTAAACTTCTTGTCTTTAAAATTCAATTTCAATAACAAATTTCTAACAAATAACTTAAA
The DNA here is from genome assembly GCF_019279795.1 of Protopterus annectens. Lineage (NCBI taxonomy): Eukaryota > Metazoa > Chordata > Ceratodontiformes > Protopteridae > Protopterus > Protopterus annectens. The sequence goes on from NC_056731.1 coordinate 516,946,720, forward strand.
ACCTAAAAACATTTCAGTAAAATCTACCTTTTGTGTGGGAATAAACGACAAACCCTTTTTTAATAATGACATTTCAACTTCAGATAATGTGTGAGTGGAAAGGTTCAAAACTAAACCTTCCATTTGTCCCAAAGTCTTTTCAATGTTGGTGTGCCATTCGCTTCTCCTTCTATTTTCCGTTTCAATGGATTCCTACCTCTTGAACGTGATCTGTGCTGATTCAATATCCTCTTTTCTTTGATAGACAATGGAAATATTATGGAACCCAAAAAAGGTGAAAAACAGTTGTTTCATTGTTTTCATTTTACTTTGCAGGAGTATTGCTTTTAGTAGATACGACAGTTAGCTCCTGTTTGTCTGAGTGATGCACTTGGGCGGTTACTGTAAATTTTTTCCTTCTCGCGCCTGAATCAAACACTAATGTTTCATGTTCTCTGACCAGTTCATGTTCAGAGACATCATTTACGTTGCTACATTGCTGATTCAGGCTAATAGCACCACCCAGAGGATTGGAAACGCAATTTTGAAAAGTGGAGCTTTCCGTGTTTCCGGAAATGATGGTATTAATAAAATGTTCATTTGTATTGTTATTGCTGGCATTATACGCATACTCATTCATGTTACTATTAGTAAAACTGGATATAATTTCTTCATTATTGGATCGCGCATTAAACCGTGGCCAGGTAAATACATTAGCAGCTGCAGAATCTGCACGATCTCTCATGAGTTTTTTAAGCTTAATTTTACAAAGTCTGCATTCGTAAATACTCACAGAGTCCATAACTTCAGTTAGGTATTTCTCTACAATATTTCTCTCAAAATTAACTAATAATTTATTATGTTGCTTCATGATTTCAGCTGTTAATGCTTCAATCTCTTTTGTAGCATATTTAATCAATAGTTGCATATATTTATAGCTGCTTTCTAAATTTACTTGTTGCCATTCAGCTAACATTTCAGGTATGTTGTTACATTGTGTAGGCATAACTAAAATTCTAAGTCCCCTAGGCACAATTTTCTCTTTCAAACAAACTTCTAGATGGAAATGTTGATATTGTTGTCATTTCAACTTAAATATATTATTTTCTATGGCATGTATTTTAGTTTTCAGCAAAACTATATCGACTGAAGTATTGGTATTGATATAACTCACTTCTTGTTCTTTATCCAATAAAGGATTTTCAAGCTGATACAAAAAAGTCAAAAATTTTTCAGTACTCTGTCTAGAATCATTCAAACTTGTGTTACCATTTCTGGGAACATAATCCAATTCGATAATAGCATTAGCATCTTCTGCCATCTCTCTGGTTGGGTCAGTGGTAAAAACAAATAAAGATAATCTTATTGAAGACATGAACCACATGCCCCAGCCAGTACTTGAATCCAAAAAAACAGTTTGTAAACCACACAAAAGATACACAAGGATCCAAATAATTAAAAAGTGTATTCAAATAAATAAATACAAAAACAATGTTAATCATGTGTTAGCAGATTTGTAACCTGCCAATATTATTCATGACAGGTGAATATATCACACCCTATTACAGCTATTCCAGCTTACTTATATGTGCTACATGTGACTGCATGTCCAACTAATGCAGTCTTAATATTTTTTTCTCACTGTACACAAATATTCTTCTATTCTTGTAGTAGCTTTGTGTAGTATGTGACCAAGAGGAAAAAAAATGCATCTCATGTAAAAAGAAAAATGCATCTCATGTATTCTGCTAAAACCATATATTAACAGTATTACAAATAAAATGACAACTGGGATCATAAGTCACAGATGTGATGTGACTGTAATGCCACCTATTAGCACAGTGCCCTTCAGAACAAGCTAAAGAAAGGCAATGTTTTTACATCTGCAGAGCTGTAGCTGGCTCACCTATGATTGTGAGGAGCAAAAACAGCAACAAAAAAGGTCTTCACATTTCAAAATTACAGATAGAAGACTTCTGTAGCAAACCAAGCTAGAGCAATATAGCCACTTTTTTTCTGCCCGGGAAGACTTATTGGCCCATCCCCTCACCCAGTAGTGAGAGCTGAGTGGACAGAAACAAGCCCGCTGTTAGTTCTGCATATTGGATGACCCTTCCCTTGACTAGGCTAGGAACCAAATGAATGGGTTGGGCTAACTGGAATTGTCTGGGACTCAAAGACAATTTACCTATGCTCAGACAACAGCTGGGGTCAGTCACTTTTATTCAGAACTTGCCTTAGACTCCATTCACTCTAGTCACTTTATTGGCTATATACACACACATCACATATCCAGTTGCCAGCCTTAGGTGAAATGGAGCTCTGAACAAAGGACTCTGTGATGTCACAGTGTTTCCCTCCATCCTGGCCTCTTGCTTTTTGGTTCTTTTACACTTTATCTTATACTTCAGCTTTTCCCAAACATTTCAACAGACTCAGTGGGTTAAGACTGTACTGTAAATGCAGAAGAAGTAAGTGAATTAAGTCAGATATCTGTGTGCTGCTACTCCCCTTATGGTGACCCCATGGAGTTCTAGAAACTCTGAGGTGCACTTTAGAGCTTTTTTAATCTTTTGATCCAATCCTGATGCTTACCTGGTGCAGAGAATACCAAGATAAAGAAGGTGATTTCTCCAGAGTGAGGATCTTTCACTGTACTTTGGTTGGGCTGACCACTGTGATTTCTCCAAATGTGGGAAACTCAGCTGCATAATTAACAGTAGCCTTATCAAAATCATAATTAATACAATATGTTCAGTTTTACTTTGTTCTTTCAAGTAAAAAATAAGCTATGCTCAAAGCTTAATGCAAAGCTGACTAAACATTAGTACCTAATGAATGGAGAAAACAAACCTTGTCAGAATAAATACATCAAATTTATGAATAGTGCTTGCCTCTCCACACCCTGAGCAAAAACAGAGCAGCTTTCTGTGTAACCTTTTGGTATTAGACTGGGATATAAATGAAAGAACACATATGTCAGATTTCTGCTGCAATACATAAGACAGCCAACTTATGTGTACCTAATTGATATCAGAGTCAGCTAAAAGTAAAAGCACTGATGGTCAGATCAAGAAACGTGAAATTGTCCTGTAAAACAATTTCCATGAAGTCCACCAAAAAAGTAACATCAGATTACTGAGAAATTCAAAATATGTAAGAATCTCCACAAGCCAGGAAAGTCCAATGCAGTGGATACACAATATAATTAAACCTCTTGCAGCAAGATGTGTGTGTGTGTGTGTGTGTGTGTGTGTGTGTGTGTGTGTGTGTGTGTGTGTGTGTGTGTGTGTGTGTGTGTGTGTATATATACATATATATATATATGCAGATTCATAACAATTCATTGAATGACCATTTCACTGAAAAAATAATTCACTTAGTCAAAAATGGCTGAAAGACCATACCATTTCACTAAAAGACCATTGAAATGAATTCAAAATAACTGAAATGTAGTACAGTCACAAAGAACCAAGGGAAAATGTTTCAAAAACACTTTTTTGTAGGGGAACCCCCCACCCCACCCCCACGTGGGAGGATTTGTCTCCCACCCCGTACTTAAATATACTAACTCCAAAGTCTCAAAACTGTGTAGAAAAGTAAAAATACAATACACAAGGAATCATTGCCACCCACATATAGAAATCACATCAGCATATCTCTTTACCAACATTATGAAAACTTAGTTACTTGCACACGTCTGATGTTTGATTGCAAGGAAAGTGAAGAAAAATAATGGTCATTTTAATGTATTCTAACTCATTACTCCTACAGAGTACACTGTTCCTAGACAAGTTTTAGTGATGTGCTCTGTATACCTCTGGCTGGTATTAGCCTAGGTGGGGCCCAGGACAGTTGTTGAGGAAGGAACCTCGCTACTTAGCCTGTATCAAAATCTTCTTATAAAGCCAAGGATTCTGGGTATCTGACGGACACTAGGAGTCCTGAGGGTCTAGATGTTCTATGATGTATTTCATTCCTTATTTTTGAAAAACAATTACTTTGTAACCATTTTACTCATATTAAGAAGTGTTATAAACTGTCTCCCAATACCATGGGCAGCCAAAGATAAAATTGATGATATTTGTTTTTCAGACATGCATGCACATACTGACACTACTTTTGACAACTGAAGCCTGTGACAAGACTGTATTGCACACACACACACACACACACACACACACACACACACACACACACACACACACACACACACACACACACACTCACTCACTCACTCACACACACACACACACACACACACACACACACACACACACACACACACACACACACCATGTGATATGCAACCATATCTTTCATCTGTCCTGAGTTTCACAAAATGTTGAGATTTTTGCTTCAAAATTTTCTCCTGTTCCTAAACAATTTGTGGTTTTCTGGCAAATGACCGAGGATTGAACTCAATAAATAATGATAGACTTTTCAGTTCTAGACTTCATATCCTTTAGAAAATGCATGCTAATGCAAAACCTGTTATTCTAGCAGTTTTCTATGTTTACAAGAGCTATTTAAAATCTGTCCCTGATTTGGGGACTTTGACCCCAATTATTTTTCTTTTTCTCCAGAACTGTTGCATCAGGAGCTTGCAGTGTATATATACAAAACCAAAATGATTTTCTCCCTAAGGCAAACAGACAAAATAGCAAACCAAAAAACAAGTACACCAAGAAAGCTTCACATTAAGATGCCAGGGTTGGGGTCATGGGAATGTAACCACAATCACTGCTATTGATTAAAATACTGGATGGTGGTATTGGTTCAGTCAGTATCTACTTTTCACATGTTCAAAATATTTAACTACAGTAAATTTGAATTAGATGCTACTTTTCACCATTTATTCTTGAAATGTTTTTCTTTTGTGCTCACTGGTCATTCTGATATAGTGACAGTACTTACAGAATTGAAGCTTTACACTAGGTATTTAACTCTGCGTTTGTTACATCATGGTAATTGTAACTTGAACACAAGAGAAAGTGAACTTATTTATTTTATTTTATTTTAACCAAAGTGGAAAGTGAACTTATTTATTTTATTTTTTAAAAGTACTTATGAGGAAAAGTACTTTTAATCTTCCTCTCCATCCAAGGATTTTGCTGTTTGAAAAGTTGTGTGAGCAGGACTTTTGAGAGGCCTTGTCTGCAGGACCCTGATCAAAGTTTCAGAACCACTGTTGTATGAGCTTTCTCATGATAGATCCATGAGGAGTATGATACCAGACAGTGGTGGGGTTTAGTCCTTACAGACCTCATAGACACTGTTGACTGCACTGGGAAGATATGAACATTTTAACTGATACTAAGTTCTTAGACTGTTTCTTGTAATGAGACGTCTGTGTCTTATCATAACACTGATTTATTTCTACAGGATTTGCTTTTTAAGGGTGAGATTTCTATGCCATTATAAAATTGTTTGAAAGTGTCCCATTGTACCTTCCATTTTTGGTATTTCAAAAATGTATTCCAACATTTTAGACCCCTCTTTTTGCCCTATAATTTTGGCAGGTGGCTCTAAAACAGAGGCCATGGCTAAGTTTATAGATGGCAAACTGAAGGGTGTTGTGTCTTTAGCAAAATACAGTTTGAAGGACTCATGGAGTTTTATGAATCATCTCAGGGGTTTTTCTTCTAATTTAAACTGTTTGTTATGATGGACATTATGAAGTTATTTTCTGGTATTCCCCACCGCATTGGACTTTCCTGGTTTATGCATATTTTTACAGAGTTTGAATTTTTCAGTAATCTAGATGTTACTCTTTTGGTGGACTTTATGGAAATTGTTTTGCAGGATAATTACATGTTTCTTGATGGTGAACATTTTCATCAAAAGAAGGGGGTCACTGCTTATGCCCCCGTATATACTAATTTGGTGATATGGCAATGTTGGCAGTCTTATTTATTTAAAAAACTGTTGCACAAATCTGTGAGCTCTAGCTAAGATAATTCAATTATATTTTTATTCTATGAAGAGGAACTTCAGATCAGTTTCAACATTTTTTATATGACCTCCAAACCACCAATTAATTTTTGAAATGTACTTACACTATCAGTAGTGACCAAGTCAATTATTTGGAAGTTATGGCTATTAAAAATAGCATTGGTGTTTCCACTTGACTTTATTGTAAATCTGTGTGCAGTAATTATTTTTGCACTGCTCTAGTATGTATAGTTTTGCCTTGAACAGGGCAACATCAACAGTCACCTCATCTGTATTTCTAGATTAACTTCTTAGGGCGACATATTTTTGCATGCTGTTGATGTTTTGAAAACTGTGTTTTGTTATACCTCAGATCTGATTGGCAGTGTCATTGCTGAATGTTTTTAAAAGAGATAATGCATATGGCCTGATTTTATACAATGGCACGGACATATTACAGCCAGTTGTTAGGCAGGAGATGCCATTGAGAATGGGTGATACAAATGGCCTTTTGCCGTTCCTTTTTCGATAGATAGTGGGGCCATTAATGAGATATCTACAAAACACTGGCAATATTTCAGATTTCCCTGTTGACATTATTGGGGACAGGCCATCCGTTATTTACAGTAAAAGACCAAATTTAAATAGTTTTTTCAACCCCCTTGGGAAAAACCCTGTTCCATTGAATTACCACATTTATGGTAGTCCACTGAACACAGAAGGTGTTATAAGAGATCTGGGAACACAGGTTAACAGAAACCTCTCTTTTGACCACTATGTTGCCAATGTGGTCCAAAAGTCCTTCTATGTGGCACATATCATTACTAAGGGTTTTGCATCCAGGAAGAAAGAGGTCATTGTCTCCCTCTACTCTTCCCTCATTAGGCCAATCATCGAGTACAATGCCCCATTTGGCATGTACCTGCCTAGAGACCTGTAACAACTAGAGAGGCTGCAAAAGAACCTCACAAAGATGATCCTAGGCTTTAAACACTTGTCCTGTATGGACAGAGACTCAAAAAACTCCAACTATTCTCTGTTTCATATCACCTACTTAGAGGTGATCTCTGCTTGACTTACAAAGCCATGTTTGTCCTAGCCCTGTTAGAAATGCTACATCTAAAGAAATCCCAATCCCTCAACACCACACACTCCAGAGACCTCAACCTCATTAACACAATCAATAGAACATGCTGGATGGACAAGTTTATAACCCAGAAACTACTCATGCTATGGAATAGACTTCCCATACATGTCAACCAGAGCACCTCACTGTCCCACTTCAAGAGAAATCTTGATGAGTGGATGGGAAATAGAAAATTCTCCCTGGGGATCATTCCAGTGGCTCTGCTCGACAATCCTATGGGCTAGGCTTGTAAAGATTCCAGAGCCATTAGCCTAGTACACACCTATGAACCTAGAGATTAATTATTATAGAACTTTAGAGTCTAGTAATTGTAAAGCAGCTAAATGTGGGTATTGTAATCAATGTCTTGTCTGTACATTTATATCTGCAAAAGTGGTGACATTCTGATTACATTTTTAAATGGAGGAAACTCAGATAATGCAACTGCTCTACTTTTAAAGTTGTTTACCTCACTGTGTGTGATCGTTGCATTATGTTATAATATTGGGAAGGCTGAAAGAATATTCTGCAAGAGAATTTATCAGCACATTTACTTCATTTCAGAAAATGACCAAAAGAGTGCGCTTGCTAGATGTGTTTTAAAATGAGGGAATTTCAACAGACTTTCAATTAATATACTTGAAAAAGTTGAAATATCTTTGTGGGGGTGGGTTGGGTGGTATCGGGACTGGAGAGTGTTACTGGGACATACATAAATAATTTTGCAGTTTAAAGTTAATACAATGAAACAACCTGGTCTCAATAAGTAAGCTAGTATAACAAGTGCCCTAAAGTTGAGACTGGCAAAACTGTAGATCTGACATGGATCATTTTACATAAAATATTTGTTTGTTTTTTTCATTTGTAATGCTTCTTTTTTTAAATATTACTTATGGATTGTATTTTAAAGATAATCATGTGATCCACGTTGTTAGGTACTAACAGTGAGTTTACAGTTGATGTGTGACACTTTAAAGTGATTTTTGAGAGTGATGTAGGTTCTGATGAAGTTCTGTTTTGTAGAAGGATGAAAGCGCAAAATCTTTATATAAATTTTGTTCATGGTTCTATGGTGGTACAGTTGTGCTTTTGATGCGAAGGCTTTCTTGGCAAACTTGTTTTTGTAATGGATATATGCAAAATGAACTGTGAAGTGTTAAGGATTTAGTTCTGTCTGCAATAAATAAATCACAAATAGTAAAAAGTAATAATTTCTAAAAATTGCTAAGATTTATAACATGATTTTTAAAGTACAAGCTCTCATTTGATGTACATGAATGAGAAGGTGCATCTAACCTCCAGACATATTCTGTATCTGATGGAAAGGTGACAAATTCCCCTTTTAGAAGTCATAATGGAAAAATACACTAGGAAAGCTTTTTTACAAAGATAGCATCAATCAGATTACGTAAATTGCAGTGCTCAGCTCTGAGATCTTTTTAGCATGCTAAAAGGACTACTTTCATGTATGTAGGTGTTTGTTGTCTGTCTGCAGAGTTTGTTCTTAAATGACTGGTTAGGCTGCCCCAACATTGTACCAGTGACTGACAAGCTGTGTAGGTCATACAAGGTTGATTTTAGCTAACATGTAAGCTATAGTCAAAAGTAAAACAAATTTCTGTTAGCTTTAATCATTTCAGTGTAAAATATCAAACTTTTCTGCAGTATAAATTAGTCTTCCTTCCTGAAGATACACGTTTTAAAACTGATCCACTTTATAATCGGAGAGATATGCATTTGTAAACAGTATTTAATGACTGTTAGACTAGCTCACATCTGGAATCACATAGTAATATAATGTAGCACTGTACGTTGGAGCACTAAGATTGAATCCTACAACCACTTTTTGCATATAGTGAGACATTACAGACAAAGTGAGCTAAATACTCTGGGCATGTAATGTGCAACTAACTATACAGTAATTCACTAGTTTGTTTGTTTCTTTCGGCTTTTCCCGGTTAGGGGTCGCCACAGTGGAACTCCAGTCCGCTAATGATTGGCAGTAGATTTTGACATACTGATTTATAATTAGTTTCATTGTTCCATTTTATATTTTGGTACAGTAATAGAGTATTCAGTGTAACACAACATATGCAGCATCTTGGTTGTCGTCATCACCACTTGTTGAGTTAAAAAAATGATATGAGTATCTGTGCAGTATGAGGTTTATCTTTTAAGAAGTGCCACAAAAGATAGCATTGGTAAAATGAACATGCATGAAAGTTGAGCATAAATACAGAGCACAACTAAGGAACCAGTTTAGTGTGTCAGTGCCTGCTGCAAAACACAAAGTTTAATTTAGAAGGAGTATTGCAAGAATGACATGAGAGCAGAATGACAGGCTACAGCAAATCCGGAAGTCAGACCGTATGTTAAAAACAGTTTCATTAAAAGAAATGGAAGGTGAGGGCTCCAGTCGCAAGCCAAAGAAACAATGCTGCAATTCTGTTTAAACATTAAATAAGGAACTACAGTCATGGATGATGGCACATTATGATAAAACTGCTATGTGTTCAGAACTAAATTGTTTCAATATTCATTTGCATTACTTCCTGAATGACTGCAATCTAATGACAGAAGATGTGAAAAACATTTATATACACAACACTGACTTCTGGCATACATACTTGTGTCAGGTTAAAGGTTGTAATGGTGGTAATGGCAGAGTCCTGAATTAGAATGTTAGTGACTAGTGTTCCCCTTCCTTTTTTATGATGCTTACTTGTATGTATGTATGTATTAATTAATTCATTTATTGTTAGTGTAAAACTGAATTGCTTTGGTAATTTTTTTGATATTCTGCTGTGATGCATACATGCGAAATAAGTAACCTTTACTTAGATCAGCCATAGACTGTGTGCATATTTGACATGTATTTTTGCTTGGAGGTATCAGAGTGCCTTCACACAGTACTTGTCTCAGTGGTCACTATACTGAATATTATGTTCCTGAGTAGAGTCTGTCATCAGGTGTACACTTTGATGTTCACATGTAACACCTAGTAACCATATACCAGCATGGATGGTTCACTGGCTAAGTAGCTACTTTTTCTTCTTTGCATCTCAAAGGTCCATGGTTCATTCTGAGGGAAGATGAGACTGAGCAGCTGAGGTCAGTTGGTTCATGCCTGACTTCCAGTTATTGTATATATGGAATTTCCATATCTCTGATTTTTCATGAACTTTTCCACTTTCTTCCCACTTTCTAAAACAGGCTGACTGATCGATTAATGTTAATCTGCCTTTTATACTTTACTACTATCTTTATATTTTTTGGGGTCTTACCAACTGTCCATTAAGATCCATCCCCTGACTGATCCATTCATTCTCCCATCCTGTTTGTTCATAGTTATTATTGGTGGGGGTGAGAGATGAGTTCTGATGGACAATCATCTTGGGAGGATTGGCTTGTTCCTGTACTTTTTGCTATCTCCCCACTACACTGTTTTCCCTGGGAATACCCATGTGACATGCAGTAGCAATACATATAGTGTGGAGTGTGCTCCCTCCCATGCCAGCCTCTCAGGCTTCTCATCTACACTGTTGTGAGAGCATATGCCTTAAGCTTTGAGTCCGAGCCACCAATGTTACCCAAAAAAGTGGACTTCTCCCCAAACTCCTCCCTTAAAAAAGGTGGCCAGGCATCAACTGATCTTACCCCCCCCCTGACTATTATTCTGGTTCCTCCACTACAATCAGTCTTGTATTCTCAACTGTACAGACAGAAACCCTGCCTCTGCACCGACTGGCTAAACATTGCATTTGTCCTTTTGTACACATTTCACAGGTTGCAGTCTCTTCCTCTGCTGAAGATATACTGCTCACTGAGGGATGTGATTATGGAAGGACTGTAGTACTAGGAGGCTATGAATCACCATATAGCCACCATTGTCTGACATTATTTCTGCAGTCCCCTAAAATTGTATAAAATTATCAGAGGTATATGTACTAAATCTTCCTGCATATATGCTATAAGCATAAATTATTATCATTCATGCACATTCATTGTATTGTAGAAGGACACACATTTACAAGATACACCTAATCTTTTTGACTGATGGCATTTCTAAATATAACACAATTTTGAACACTTTTAAGGAAAATATATACTTCAAAGGTTGCAAATTGATTTCAAATATATCTTATTGATTAAACACTGGTAACAAACCTCTGGCTTAAACAATACAGCCGAAAATAATTTTCAGAATCTACAAATCAAAATTTGCATTTTGTCAGTCACTATAAATGTATATATATATATATATATATATATATATATATATATATATATATATATATATATAGCTAACAGTATGAAATAATGTCATGAATTAAAAATTTTAGTTTGATAAAGATTGTAGTCAGTTTAAATTACATGTAAAACATTCCACAAAATATTTATAACTGAAGAATACAAAGTAAAACAAATGAAAAATATGTATAAACATCTGGCAAAATAAAAACAGTGATATAAGGAACAGTTAGACTTAAAAAACTGAGACTATGTTACATTCTCTGCAACCAACACACTCTGTGTATCCCCCCCCAACTCTGCCAGCTCTCCCCCATCATCATTATATAGGGCTGCAGATCCTCCAGCATCAGGTGGGGGCTGTTCCACTGTGCTAGTGCAGGATTAAGAACAGTAAAACATAAAATAACTGGTGTCAGTATGACCCAACATCAGAAATATACATGCAGCTGAGCTTTTACCAGTTGAAACATGATAACCAGTAGTGTTTTAGTTGCATACCTTGTACATCTGTATCTGTGGATGTTGAACCCCTTATGTGCCTGTATACTGTAAGTCAGACAACTTTAATACATTTGATACTTGAGTAAGGTGTGTAGAGGACATAACACTTATTCTTATACAGAAATTGGTCTGCATACCTGGATCATCTCCAATGAACTGTCTCTGGGGCTTGTCCATCTCTGTCCCAAGATCTAGCACCACAATGTGGGACTCTGTAGAGAGATGCTGCTATCTCTGAAAGAGGCCAGAAACCCCTCCATCTGTGTGTGAGGTGTTACACTGAACAGCTCACCCCACCGTATTGCTCTATCTTCCATTGCCCAGGGTTGTGCTGTTTCGTGGGAAGCACATATAATGTCACTGGCTTTGTAGCACACCACTACATAACTGAGTTTGTGGTCACCAACCATATTAATGTTTGCCACAATATCATCCCAGGCACAGCTCCAGCATGCATGGTTAGCTGCGTGCAGGCTAAAGAGCCATCACTCATGAAGGCTGAGGGCCTGGAGTAGCACCTCATTATCCATTTTGGAAAAGTTCAGCTTTTGGGTGGATGGTTCAGAAGAAGTCTCAGCGTCATCAGTGCACTTCTGCTTTCCCTGCTTTTTATGCATTGCTCTGCAGGTATGAAAAACAGTTGTATTAGCAGCTTTGTTTCTGAGTGGCCCAGTCAAACGTATGTACTACCAGTACCCCCATGACCATACAGAGTGTTGTTTGTGTGCCGGAGACTTATGTAGCTATAAAGTCAGGCATATGACTTTACTGAGGAAAGGTCCTTCAAAACATACTACCTATTGAATGCAGGCAATGTGACATAATTGTCAACCTGAGGATAAAAAATACTTTGCAACTGACATGTGTAATGTATACAACATACACAGCATGAGGGTATGTCTTATGTTATGTACTTTATCCTTGCAATCTCCCCTCTCTATACAACTCCCCAATACACTTACTGGCAAATCTATTATTACATCTACTAGTTCAACAGCAGTGAAAAGAAGCAGTACTTCAAAAGAATGACTTGAAAAAAGTATTACTTACCTTGTAAAAGCATAGTTTTTGCTTTATCAAATTTGTAGTTAGTTAGCTTTATCAGCTTCCAAACTTGACTGCTCTACAGTTTCTTCCGTATTGCAGTTAGGCTGTCTGTTTATCCTCCTGCTTATATTGTGCAGAGTCACCTGGCTGTGTGTGATGATAATGTTAATTAGGGCTCAACTCATTATTGTTTCTTAATCACTCAATTTGTGGGAAGAGCACACCTGCTAGCCATCCTGCTCAAGTCTAGTCTGTGCTGTGCATATACCTGGGTCACTGCGGGCAGCACTGTACACACACAGTCCAGGCCATGGCTGCTGGGAGAGTATGTAATTTCAAATCTAACTATTTGTAAATGGAGTCTCTCTAGTACTTGAATTCTTAACAGCATACACAGGGACATAGTACTCACATGTTTCGTACCTTAACTTGCCATTGTTAACCATACAACACAGTACCCATATTATCTTACTCCGTTATGCTTCCAGCAAATGAGGTACCTGTTGATGAGCCATAGGTGTATGTGTGTGTGGCAGTTGTGGGGTGCGATACCTGTTTTAGGTGCCAATTTTCTACCATTTTTCAGTGAAATTATTCAAGGTGAATCATATGGCTGGAGATGGAGAGGGTAGTACTCCTTTTAGAGCATGGAATTGGTGTGAGGAGCAGGGGAAGGGGTCAGAAATATTTCTCTATCACCTCCATAAGGATTGCAACAACAGGCTTCTGTAGGAGAGCTATCCAGGGCCTCAGTATAAGACTGAAGCCTGTAATAGTTTATGCCAGGTTGTCACCCATGACACTGGCATCCCGCATATGAGGGAGAGTGCCATCACTATTACAGTAACACCACTGGCATCCCGCATATGGGGGAGAGTGCCATCACCATTACAGTAACACCACTGGCATCCCACATATGGGGGAAGGGTGCCATCACCAATACACTAACACCACTGGTGTCCCGCATATGGGGGAAGAGTGCCATCACCATTACAGTAACACCACTGGCATCCCACATATGGGGAAAGAGTGCCATCTCCAATACACTAACACCACTAGCATCCCGCATATGGGGGAAGAGTGCCATCACCATTACAGTAATACCACTGGCATTCCGCATATGAGGGAAAGTGGCATCCCCATTACAGTAACACCACTGGCATCCCGCATATGAGGGACAGTGCCATCACCATTACAGTAACACCACTGGCATCCCGCATATGGGGAAGAGTGCCATCACTATTACAGTAACACCACTGGCATCCCGCATATGGGAGAGAGTGCCATCACCATTACAGTAACACCACTGGCATCCCACATATGGGGGAAGGGTGCCATCACCAATACACTAACACCACTGGCATCCCGCATATGGGGGAAGAGTGCCATCACCATTACAGTAACAGCACTGGCATCCCACATATGGGGGAAGAGTGCCATCACCAATACACTAACACCACTAGCATTCCGCATATGGGGGAAGAGTGCCATCACCATTACAGTAACACCACTGGCATCCTGCATATGAGGGAAAGTGCCATCCCCATTACAGTAACACCACTGGCATCCCGCATATGAGGGACAGTGCCATCACCATTACAGTAACACCACTGGCATCCCGCATATGGGAGAAGAGTGCCATCACCATTACAGTTATACCACTGGTATCCCGCATATGGGGAAGAGTGCCATCACCATTACACTAACACCACTAGCATTCTGCATATGGGGGAAGAGTGCCATCACCATTACAGTAACACCACTGTCATCCTGCATATGAGGGAAAGTGCCATCCCCATTACAGTAACACCACTGGCATCCCGCATATGAGGGAAAGTGCCATCCCCATTACAGTAACACCACTGGCATTCCGCATATGAGGGACAGTGCCATCACCATTACAGTAACACCACTGGCATCCCACATATGGGGGAAGAGTGCCATCACCATTACAGTTACACCACTGGCATCCTGCATATGGGGAAGAGTGCCATCACCATTACAGTAACACCACTGGCATCCTGCATATGAGGGAGAGTGCCATCACCATTACAGTAACACCACTGGCATCCTGCATATGGGGGAGAGTGCCATCACCATTACAGTAACACCACTGGCATACCACATATGGGGGGAGAGTGCCATCACCATTACAGTAACACCACTGGCATCCCACATATGGGGGAGAGTGCCATCACCATTACAGTAACACCACTGGCATCCCGCATATGGGGGAGAGAGCCATCACCATTACAGTAACACCACTGGCATCCCGCATATGAGGGAGAGTGCCATCACCATTACAGCAACACCACTGGCATCCTGCATATAGGGGAGAGTGCCATCACTATTACAGTAACACCACTGGCATCCCGCATATGAGGGAGAGTGCCATCACCATTACAGTAACACCACTGGCATCCCGCATATGAGGGACAGTGCCATCACCATTACAGCAACACCACTGGCATCCTGCATATGGGGGAGAGTGCCATCACTATTACAGTAACACCACTGGCATCCCGCATATGAGGGAGAGTGCCATCACCATTACAGTAACATAAGGTACCTCAATCCTGACCACCTATGCCGATGGGAGCATCACCTATATACTGTAAGTTGAACTACACATGTAACCTGCCACTACATGCCATTCACAAATATTACGCAGTGATCTTTTTGTCTTTACAACCCCTGAAAACATAAAAGTGAATAGGTAACTGGACAGAAGAAGATTGGAGTGTCTAAGAGAGTGCCAGGGTGAGTATACTTGCTTCAAAAGATACAGTTTTTAATGTTAACTGTAGTAGAAATTCATTTTCAAACAGTATACCTTTCATAAATCACTGTCACTTCTGTGATACCCAGCACAGGGCAAAGCTAGCAGCATGACTGTTGAATGCTATTAGTGTGTGTTTCTGGATGGATTATTTCATATATTTGGAAAAGTAGCCAGGAGATTAATGCTGTGCTCCCACATTATAAGGATGCCTGTGAGTTCAGTCTCCTCTACTGTTATTATAATATTTCAGTCGAGGTTTCAGTTCATTAAATTACCTAAAGCATGAGATGTGAGAAATATGAATGAGTAGCATTTTTGGGTGGCTGTGATTCTGTGTCATGTAAAATGTTTGTCAACATATTGTTTTCCTTTGCTTATCACCTGTGAGTAAAAGGTGTGTTTGAGTAGATTTTGTCTTTGTATATGTACATTTGCCTCAGGTATCATTGCTGCATATTGGACTATAACCCCCCCACCATCATTTTGTCCAAGTAGGTCATCATTTTAATTGTTTGCCTTTGGAATGTAGTTGTGGATGGTGGTGGGTTCAGGTGCTCATCAACCATATATGGTAACAGTTATTTTAACCTGGAAGGTATGTTTCTTGTTAACTCATGGGACAAGTGCATATTAGTTGTAAGTGTTGGTTTTCTTTCTCCCCACCCTCTTTGTCACTATCCTTTCTATTACATGCATTTATTTTGTTTCATGCTTTATCTCCATTTATTTCACTACTATATGCAGCAGCATCATGACCCACACCCATCCTTTCTGCAAGGAGACCTCTCAACTGTACCTTTTTTGGAGGAATATACCTAATTTCAGGCCTGATTCACCCTTGCACTTAATGTACATATTTTTGGAAGCATGCCACTATTTACCAGCTTGATTTACCCTTCACACAATTTCCAGAACCCACTTTATCACACATGATTTTTGGAGCTGTGTAGAAAACAGGAAACCTTATATGACCAACACAGTAGTGGAACCAATAATTTAAAGACAGAGGACGCATCTTATATCAACATTTTTCAAAATCAAAAATAAATGACCTTGTGTGGCAGAATTTTGCAATAGAATTTATTAAAGAATACAGATTTTACTCTGTTTTTTTGATAATGTGTTTATATTTTTCCATCGTTTGCGTCACTCTGTTTTGAAACGTGTTTCTAAGTAGCATCCCACATTCCTACTGGAAGCAGGAAGAGTTATATTTTATTTGGCATTCACATTTTATACGAGTGAGATTTCCATATTTTTAGCTAGATGTACCTACTTTTTAAGGCCCTTTGTAGCTATTTCAAATGTTTGCAGGTTGAGTGGTATGCACATAAAGCCTATCAGTCCCCATCAGGTAGTGGAAGTTTTATCACCACCACCAGCACCAGAACCATCTAGCACATCTGGATTGCTGCTTAGCTAAGTCGCCTCCAAACCCCCTGCTCTATCTGTATCATCCTTTTCAGGTAGACCTGTACTGGGATGCTGGGACAGTTGTACCCACTGGTAGCAGTGCCAGTGGAGGTTACACTTGTGCCACTCATCAGCAACTGGCATACATAGTGGGGGTGATAATTAGCACCAGGTTAGATGCCTGAATTTTTCAGGTGAAGAACATCATCCGGTGACTTGTTCAGTCTCGTCCCTGTCCAGCACTGTCTACATCATTTAAGACAGTACTCAGTGGGGATGGCACCTAGGGTGGTGAGTAATCTCCCAATGAGTCACTGCTGTTAGAGAATTCAGACGTGGACACCACATCCTATCCACCATCCTGGTATTCCACTCCCTTTTGAGTTCATGCCCACCCTAATTGGTAGTTCAATCCCTCCACTCAATATTGCCTTCTCTATATTTGCCTGATATCTTCTTCACCATTGTGTTCCTCCTTCATCATTGTCTGCCCTTCTCTGCTACTTAATTTAAACTTCTTACTTTTCTCTTAGATTCCTTACATCCTTACTCAACTTACCTTCCCTGTATGCATGAAAAATGGGCACCTGTCCCACAAAAATAAATAAAAAAATAAATACCTTTTCTTCCACACTTCCATCTTGCTCATTCCTTAGTTGCTTGCCTTCTGTTCTACCCACTGCTTGCTTCACCTTTTCCTCTTTTTTTTATATTCCCATTTCCATTCTTTAATCTGGTTAAAATAGATAAATACACCTCATAATGCACATCTAAGGCTTCTGCATCATTAATCTTTTGTGATGTTATATGCACAACAGGTTGTGAAGGGCATTAGCACAACCTATGTACAACTGATGAGAACTGACACTTGCTCCTTGTCTGGCAAAGAACTGGGTTGCCATGTTCCTTATGTACAACCACTGTCTTGTGCTGTATATATTGGCCTTGGCAGAATCAGCCAAGCAGATGAATTGAGCATCATTGCACAGTAGTTTGCACTAACAGCTTAAGATATAACTGTCATGACTTGAGTAGTTCTCCTTGCAAAGGATTAAGATGCCCACTATGCCAATGGATGATAGCTCAGACTGTAAAGGTGGTGTATACTGAGTAGTCATTGTTGTCTGTTTTATTCTTTCATTTTGCACGTGTGTCACAACCAATTCTTTTGTGTGCTTCTGTGACACTGCTTGCCTCACTGCTTCTGTAGGTCAATCTGTAAATGAAGTGCTTTACCTACTGTAAATAAGGGAAGTTATGGGTTCAAGTCTCATTAGGGTTGTGAGTTTTTTGTCTTTTTTCTTACTTTCACTCTACAAGTGTTTCATAACCAATGTCTTTGTGTTTCCCTGATACTGATTGGCTTGCTGCTTTGTTATGCACATCATTATTGCAGTGGTGTGCTTGCTTCCTGATACATTTGCATTATAGTACAGGTAAAGTGGACAGAATCTGCTGATGTTGACCTGATTTTTTGGTCCATAGATAGGTACTTTTCTCTCCCCCACCCATTATGTGTTGTTTTAATTTTTTTTATCTTCTGTTAGTTGATATTTGTATCTGTGTGTGTCATGCCTCCTTCCACATTGTCTTCTGTATCTCTGATAGTGTTACTACCTTTCTTCGTAGTCATGACCATGTTATATATTGGTTTGTCTGACCCCACTACACACGTTACCCTCCTAGTATCATCTTACTTCCTTATTACCTTCCACAAGTTATATTCTCTTTAACTAACTCTCTCTCTCTCTCTCTCTCTCTATATATATATATAGATATATATAATATATATTTTATATATATATATATATATATATATATATATATATATATATATATATATATATATATATATATATAGGTCCATATCAGAAGATCAAATTTTCACAAGCATGAAATTCACGTTCTTGACAATATGACTGAGCTTTTGAAAACTCAAAGCTTTTGAATGGAGATTGTGGTACAGTGAAGATCAGGAAATTTACCCTTTTCTCCATTGTAGTGCAGTGTTAGAGTTGGTATATATAATTTGCAGGTGGTGAGGGTGTTGCAGGGTGGCTTGCTCTCCTGCAAAAATGTAAAAAAGGTAGATTTTTGTTTTATTTTTTTTTGAAGTTTGAGTTTTCAGAAACTCAATCATATGGTCTCGACTATATGCATTTCAAGTTTCTGAAAACTCGATCTTCTGACATAGATACACACGCACACACACACACACACACACACACACACACACACACACACACACACACACACACACACACACACACACACACACACACACACTATATACATACAGAGAAAGAGAGAGAGAAAATTGCATCAAAAATAGATTGACGCACATGGCTCACCCATTGTATGAGACATTAATCTGAAGCTCCAACTGCCTGAGTCTGTGAAAGCTGAGGGGGTTGTAAAAGATTCCATGAGACTTATGACAAAGAGTAAGAGTTTATTTCATTGTTTCACAAAATCATACACTGTTATTATAGTATGTTAAAAATCTATAAAAACAAGTTACATGCTTGGCACATAATATAGCCATTTCCTAAGACTTAATAAACAATCTTTTCCCCATGTAGCATACCGTATTTTTCACAAAATAAATAGCTAAGTTTAATAGACTTTTTCCTGATCATTCCCTTTCACACCATAGTATAATAACTGACTAGGTGACTTATTCACTTATACATTAATCTGGTTTTGTACATCTTGTATAAGTTCCCAAAATATTTGTATGCATGCATGCTCAAACTAAAAAAATGTCCAATACCTTTTTCTTGTCCTCAAAAAACAATCCTTCTGTTGTTGACTTATATTTTATTAAGACCTTTACTGCCACCTTTTTATATCACTATGTCCATATAAATCTTTCATGACCAAATATATTAATCTATACTCAATCTTGGTCATAAACCTCATATGTATTTATCTTCTAATTGTTTCCATCCTGGCTACCAATAATATTAAACAATATTGCATTTTGCCATTGATTTGATTCTTGCTAAGCTAAGGAAAACATCAGTTTCCACTGCTGCATCTTTCTAAACTAAGATGTGATTCCAATATCTTCATAAAATATTTCTGTGTAACAATTGATTTTACATCTGTCTAATAAAGTTATATAATATTTAGCTATTTACCAAAAATGTATGTTGCACTAACTGAAACATTTTATCAATGAATATAATTATATGATCAAATCGACTGAATTATATTCAGTCTATATACTACTCATCGTTTAAAAGGGTTCAATACATTATCTAACTTTCTAAAAAAAAATTCTAGTAATATAGCTTGCAGTTAAATATATATGTAAACAAAAGATATACATGTTTACCAATTGGACTGTGTTTTTCTTTTGCAAGATTTCCTTATTTTTATTTTCTGCCTATTTTCTGCTACAGATTCACATTTTTATATAGTCCTAAATTAACACCTAAAAGTCTTGCTTAAAATTAGCCCTCATTAACATTCCCTTCATATCCTACCCAAATACTCTTTTGTAAACTTTCTTCTAAAGAAAACACCAAAAAGTTGTTACAGGCATGGCATATTTTTATAGTTTCATACTGCCTAACATTTTCTGGATACAGTAGTAAGTCATCAACATACAACATAATAGTAGGATAATGTCCAGTATTAAAATATGATAATATTGGCAGAAAATCCACCCAAGGATGGCCAATCAACGAAATCCACAAGTGTTCCAATTAAAATGTAGTCCTTTAATATGAATAAAACTTCGACTTGAAAATAAAATGAAAAATAAAAAAGCTCAAAACTGCCCCTTGAAGATATCCGATAAGCGCTTTCGACTGTTGTCTTCCTCAGATCGTATAAGACACTAGGGACTTCCATTTCCTTTTATATATGAAATTCTATACTGTTTGACCAATCACCATTGATGAATACTTGACAACATCCAATCTTATCTTGTTATCTCAAGATTAATTTGCATGTAATCAATTCTATGCTGCTGTTTCCCGCCTTTATTGAGTATGTAAATTAGATGTTCCAGTCCTTCATTTTGATTGGATGTATATTGTGTTATTGATGATAATGTGAGCACAGTGAGTATTACTCTTCCATCTTCCTTTAATTCTCAAGACCAATAGCAGGTGGCGCTGTTCTAAATGATGTAGTATCCAAAGTAAATAGAAGCATTCATAACACTCCAAATATTAAATCTTCGAAGAAGTTTGTGAATATAACTTTCTATTCATTACAATGCAGGTATGATGGATCTTTACCTGCATAATCAAAATAATGCCACTTAAAATTATGGAATTACAATAAGTATCCTTCAACTAAATTATATCACATTTCGAAAAATACAACCAATTCCTGCTTCAGATGTTATCTCTAAAATACCAAAGTCTTGCCAAGAACAAGAAAGTGTGTGGATAGAACAGCAACACTAACTGTTCACTTTCCAATCTCTTTCAAGCAAAGGCAACATCCAATCCTATCTTGTTAGTTCAAGATTAATTTGCATGTAATCAACAATACACTTCTGTTTCCCACCTTTGTTGAGTATGTAAATTAGATGTTCCAGTCCTTCATTTTGATTGGATGTATGTTATGTTATTGATGATAATGTGAGCAAAGTAAGTATTACTCATCCATTTTCCTTTAATTCAATAGATCAGTAACAGGTGGCGCTGTTCTAAATGATGCAGTATCCATAAGTAAATAGAAGCATTCATAAACCATCCAAATATACGAAGAAATTTGTGAATATAACCTTCTATTCATTACAATGCTATGCAGGTATGATGGATCTTTACCTGCATAATCAAAATAATGCCACTTGAAATTATGGAATTACAATAAGTATCCTTCATCTGAATTATATCACATTTCAAAAAATACAACCAATTCCTGCTTCAGATGTTATCTCTAAAATACCAAAGTCTTGCCAAAAACAGGAAAGCGTGTGGATAGAACAGCAACACTAACTGTTCATTTTCCAATCTCTTTCAAGCAAATGAGGGAATTACTTCCCTGTTTTCATAAATATTTTAGTTCTTTCAACTAACAGCAAAGACTTTGATTTTATCACTAAAAGTGACTTCAACGTGTATTAAACCATTGGTAGCATGATCTTATTTTTCATTTAATCATTAATGTAAGAGTTCATTCCTTTTACCAAAAATATATAAAATATGAGGAAAATGATGTTGTTCGATAAACAAACAGTATAATATCCTTTAACAATGGCCAGAATAAATTTGGCCTTAATCAGGTAAAATTCACTTGTTGTTGCTATTATCAGACAAAATTCAAATTACAGGTTTGTCATATAGATGGCGCAATAATTTTGTTGTTATATGCTTCTTCTGTTCTTAAATATGAAAGTAACTTTCATCATTAAATTCTCTTCATTCCTTAATATAGGGAATGTATTCCTATTAATAAAGATATGAAGAAGATGGTGTTGGCCAATAAGCGGGCAATAAAATGTCCTTTGACAAAAGCTGAAAAATGACGGGTCTCAGTCAGATAATGCTTACATAGTATTGTCTTTGTCAATTGACTTTAAAGTTGTAAATTTATAGATGGCAGAGTGGATTAACTAAACTACATCTTCTGTTCTTTAAAACAGGTTTAAGGGGGACTATGCTATTTAAACCAGGGGGTTGATCTGCCCTCAGGTTAATAATCAATTTTGTTTCTTTCAGCTCTGTCAAAGTCTCAATGTCCCCTTTATGTGGACCAGCGAAAGCTCTATCAATGACTTTAAATTTTCAATTTCGATTTTTATTAGTAACAACATGTTGTGCCAACTTGTTATGTATATCCTTGTTCTTAATATCCAGTTGATGCCTCTGTACCCTTCTTTTGAAGCATTGGTTAGTTTTTCCTATATAGAATGATGTACAAACTTCACAGGTAGCTATATACACAACATCCGAGGTTTTACATGTTGCTTTGATGTTAAAAATATAGTCTTTCCCTGTAACCAGATGTGTAAAGCGGTTGCTGTCATCTATCACACAACAGATATTACAATTCCCACATTTTATTGTCCCTTTCCATCCTATTATTGTATTTGGTGTCTGGATGTTAGTACATAATAATCTTTTCATATTTTTCTTGTTTTTGAAATAGAATCTAGGTCTCTCTCCAACTATAGCTTTTAGATGTGGATCTTGCGTAAGCATTGGCCAAAATTGATTAATTATCTTAGTAATCTGAGCATTATCTGAACTATATGTTAGAGATAGTCTCATAAAGGTATCATTTGATTCAACATAATTTTGTCTTATGTTCCCATTGGATTGTAGGTCTTTCTCCTTGTAGCCACAGGCCTTCAAGTTGTTACGCAAGAAGTTTATTTCTTTAATTCTATTTTTTTCTCGATTGCAGCATTTGTGAATCCTATTTGTTTCATTCTTCATGATGTTCTTGGTTACATGTCTCGGATGCATGCTGCTTCTATGTAAGTAATGATTTCTCCAAGTATTCTTTCTATATAAATCAAAATTCAGGAAACCTTGGTCATTCAAACTAATACTAACATCTAAAAAATTGATGTTAAATCTACAATATTCAGAAGTGAATGTAAGATATGAAGTAGTTTGATCCAAGTATTTATGAAATCTCGTAAATTGTTCTCGATCTCCTTTCCATAGGATAAACAAATCGTCTACAAATCGACCGTAGAATAAGATGTGTTTTTTCCATGGATTATTCCTACTAAGGACAAAATGTTGTTCGTAACCTACTAGAACTAAATTGGAATAACTATTTGCATAGGGGGTGCCCATTGCAACCCCCCATTTTTGTAAATAACAGCTATTACCATAAGTGAAGTAGTTGTTCTCCAATATTAGTTCCAGCATATCACAAATAGTTCTGGTTTCACTAGCTGAGATCTTAAGTACTTGTCTCACTGTCTCAATACCAGTGTCATTTGGAATACTAGTGAACAGACTGTTTATATCTAAAGTTGTCAGTAATAAGTCTTCTTTATCAACTACATCATTCATAGCACCATTCAATTTTTCCAGAAAATCACCAGTATCCCTTAGCACAGAAGTGAAGGAGCTTAAGATCTGTTTCAATTCCTTCTCTACATATAGGGATAAGTTTTCAGTAGCCCATCCCCACCCTGAGATAATTGGGTGTAGGGGAGGGTCTGTTAAATTCTTATGTATTTTTGGCAGACCATTGATGATTGGAATAGTTGGTTTAGAAATAACTAAGAACTCATATAAGTCAATTTCTATTTGTCTATTTAATACCATATCTTGTAAATATGAATTGATCCTGTTAATTGCTTTAGTTATTTAAAAATGAGAAACTTCAGTATACGTTTTGGAATCCTGTAACATCGTCAGCATTTTGTTCACATACCATGACATATCCAGCATCACTATTGCACCTCCTTTATCAGCTGGCCTAAGAGAGATCAAATGGTTATGTTGTAAGCTTGAGATAGCTGTTTTTTCCTCAGAAGTGACATTACAATAATGTCTAGTATCTGGATCTAATCTCAATTTCTCAACTTCATTAGTGCAAAGTCTTACAAATAGATCTACTGCTGGATGTCCAACTGGAACAAAAGTGCTCGGTTTCCTCAGTATAGTCCTATCTGTTGTTTGATTTCCAAAAATGTGCTTTAGGGTGACATTACGTCCGAAATATTTCATATCCGGGATAAATTCATCTAAAGATGATCTAAATGAAGGAATGAATGTTAAACCTTTTTGTAAAACTGAGAGTTCTGATGGTGTAATATCATGTTGGGAAAGGTTAACTACCAATGATTCCTCTCCGTGAATGGTTTCTTCCTTTTTTGGTCTTGACTTGGTAGTCGTTGTACTCTGAATTGATGTTGTTTCAAAAAAATTGGTAAGGTGGTATTAGGTGGTAGATGTGAACCATTTCTCTTTGGTATGGTTCCTGTAGCTGATACCCCTGAAATATCTCTATTATTATCATTATTTATTGCAGCTTCTTGATTATCCTGTGGTAATGTATTTCGTTGTTCTTCATCTGACATGGTATTAGAGTTAGAACTACTATCCATAGGCAAATTTTTTCTCTTGTTGGTTATCAACTGTGGTCTCTGTTCATTCGATGTACCTTCTTTGGGCCATTCAAAGATTCTTCTTTGTTTAAAATCATTAACATCTCTGTTTAGTTTTTTTTTATTTTCTGTTCTTTAATCTTAGATTCACATATAGTAAGATTGAATTCTAATGTCTCTAACTTCTTAATCTGTTGATTGGATAATGTCATTAACTCTAATTCACTTTGTTTATCCTTTATTATCTGAGCAATCCTCTCTTCCTCTGGTTTAAAATAATCCAATAGTAATCTTATATATTTAAAGCTGGTTTCTATATTTATTGCTTGCCAGCTTGCCAAAAGTCCTGGGTGTTGATTACCATAACTGGGCATGCATTTAACTCGCATTCCCCTTGGGATGACTTGATAGTGTATGCATGCTTCCAAGTGGTATCTCTGCCACATTAATCGTTTTAGTTTAAATGCCACAGATTCAACTTCTTGAAAGATAGTATCAAAACCAGCATTATTGCATTCTTCACCAGCTTCATCCAATATAATGGATTCATTATTATCAAAATGAAGATTCAATAGTGGATTCACAAAATTACCAGTCTCTTCAAGGTTAGATGCATGTAAAAAATCCAGGCTGGCATGGTTAGACTGTGTTCTATTCATGTTATCATTAGCCATAAGTGTTGGGAGAAAAAACAACTGGCAAATGAATAAATAACTCCCAAACGCTAAATGTGGTCTGTCACAAAAACAGTCAATATTGGCAGAAAAAAGACAGAAAATCCAGCCATGGATGGCCAATCAACGAAATCCACAAGTGTTCCAATTAAAATGTAGTCCTTTAATACGAGTAAAACATCGACTTGAAAATAAAATTAAAAATAAAAAAGCTCAAAACTGTCCCTTGAAGATATCCGATAAGTGCTTTCGACTGTTGTCTTCCTCAGATCGTATAAGACACTAGGGACTTCCATTTCCTTTTATATATGAAATTCTATACTGTTTGACCAATCACCATTGATGAATACTTGACAACATCCAATCCTATCTTGTTATCTCAAGATTAATTTGCATGTAATCAACTCTATGCTTTTGTTTCCCGCCTTTATTGAGTATGTAAATTAGATGTTCCAGTCCTTCATTTTGATTGGATGTATATTGTGTTATTGATGATAATGTGAGCAGAGTGAGTATTACTCTTCCATCTTCCTTTAATTTGGATTGGAGTGTTTATGAATGCTTCTATTTACTTATGGATACTACATCATTTATAACAGTGCCACCTATTATTGATCTTGTGAATTAAAGGAAAATGGATGAGTAATACTCACTTTTCTCACATTATCATCAATAACATAATATACATCCAATCAAAATGAAGGGCTGGAACATCTAATTTACATACTCAACAAAGGCAGGAAACAGAAGCATAGAGTTGATTACATGCAAATTAATCTTGAGATAACAAGATAGGATTGGATGTTGCCTTTGCTTGTAAGAGATTGGAAAGTGAACAGTTAGCGCTGCTGTTCTATCCACACGCTTTCCTGTTCTTGGCAAGACTTTGGTATTTTAGAGATAACATCTGAAGCAGGCATTGGTTATATTTTTTGAAATGTGATATAATTTAGTTGAAGGATACTTATTGTAATTCCATAATTTTAAGTGGCATTCTTTTGATTATGCAGGTAAAGATCCATCATACCTGCATTGTAATGAATAGAAAGTTATATTTACAAACTTCTTCGAAGATTTAATATTTGGAGTGTTTATGAATGCTTCTATTTACTTTGGATACTACATCATTTAGAACAGCGCCACCTGTTATTGGTCTTGAGAATTAAAGGAAGATGGAAGAGTAATACTCACTGTGCTCACATTATCATCAATAACACAATATACATCCAATCAAAATGAAGGACTAGAACATCTAATTTACATACTCAATAAAGGCGGGAAACAGAAGCATAGAGTTGATTACATGCAAATTAATCTTGAGATAACAAGATAAGATTGGATGTTGTCAAGTATTCATCAATGGTGATTGGTCAAACAGTATAGAATTTCATATATAAAAGGAAATGGAAGTCCCTAGTGTCTTATACGATCTGAGGAAGACAATAGTTGAAAGCATTTATCGGATATCTTCAAGGGACAGTTTTGAGCTTTTTTTATTTTTCATTTTATTTTCAAGTCAAAGTTTTATTCATATTAAAGGACTACATTTTAATTGGAACACTTGTGGATTTCGTTGATTGGCCATCCTTGGGTGGATTTTCTGTCTTTTTTCTGCCAATATTGACTGTTTTTGTGACAGACCACCTTTAGCGTTTGGGAGTTATTTATTCATTCATTTGCCAGTAGGTTTTTCACCGTCTGAATAACAATCCTAATTCTTCTTCTATCTGCAATTTTTTTGTAAATTATTTAACCATAACATCCCATAAACAGAAGTACTCTACTTTCCTTGTATGCCATCTATCAACTGTTCCTTAATCTTTTTATGCATTGATTTTTTGCAACATATTAAGTAAGATTTTATAATCAAAATTCCGTAATGATACTCACCTTCAGTCCTATAAACTGTCTTTATTTTTTCCTTTCCACAATAATATAAATATTGCACCATAGCTTTCAACATTTGAAGCTACTCCTTTACATATTCATTCTTTGTGTACTTCAGTTACATATTTATATTAATATTTTGTCGTCTGTTATTCATATTGTTTTACAAATCTTGTAAATCTTGAACTAGTTTTTCAGTTTATAGACTTTTTCATTCACTTTTATCTATCTGGAATTTCACCCTGCAATAATTATCCTCAGCCTGTAAAATCTTTCTTATATCATATACAGATTTCCCAGTTTCTTTTTTAACCTGTTCTATATTTGCTTTCTTTTTACCTTCAATTTTTTTAGGCTACACATCTTTTTTACCTGTCTTTAAATATTTATTTTACAGAATCTACCATTACACTTTTTTCTTCCTTGTTTCATAATTTTTTCTGTGCTACTAGTGTAATAACATTTTAATATTCTGTCAAATAACATTTTAAAACTCCATCATTATATTTTCCAGTTAATAGGTAAATAACTAGGCTTGCTGCCCTGGTGGGCCATTTAAGCCTATCCAGTTTCCCAGAAGTGAGAATCAGACATTGTAAGTTCTGTCTCTAAAGTAAACTCACCAACCATTATAGCAGCCCTGAACCTTCATTTCCATATGTATGTATGTGTGTGTATATATATATATATATATATATATATATATATATGCAATTCAACTGAATTCTCCATTCATGTTCTTCTAATACATTTCTTTTTATGTGTATCTACCACTCTGTCCATGATCTCTCTAAACTTTAAGTAAATTTCATCATTACATTTATGAAATAAATAAATATTCTCTTAAATAGTCCATATCATACTTTAGTGCATATGCAAGTACTATCGAAATGCACTAACATCAATTTATGATATGACAAAGCATTATCAAGCAGCTGATCTTTCCTTTCAAGGAATTGTGTACTTCAGAAAATAAAAATTATCCTCTTAAGTAAAGCTCTTCTACTATATATAGGCCATAAATTGTACTTCTGCAACATATTCCTATGTATTGTAATATTTATAGCCCTTGTTTACACTTCTGTTTTTAACACCTCCTAAATTTGAGTATATCACCCTTTTCCTTTAAATCAATATGGGCAAGTCCCCCATACCCACAAAACTTATACACACAATCTCCAAGATCACCAGACCTCAGAGAAAAGTGAATATTCCACGAGCTACCATTTCAGACTTAACATAGGTAAGTCCATGTTTTAGTCCATTCAGTCACTGTTTCCAGACTTGTTCTCACATGTCCTAAAATTTCATATTGTTATCTTTTATTTACATTATGGTTTAACTATCATATTATCAAGTGCTAATTTTCAGTGTAAAGTATTCCAGCTGCAACATCTAGTTGTCAATTTGTCTTTGTATGTAGTAAGAAATTCTTGTTATTGCATTTAGGAGCGAAATACAACAGTTTATGCATTCATTTTTTTTCAATCACTAGCCATTCTAGACCTGAATGGCCTCATTTTTCCTTAGCCCATGTAAGCTCATTTTACATTAAGGTATGTTTTAATTTCAGTTTATTTTGACATCTGAACTGTGATACAGCCAACGTGTGAGGTTCATTTCTGTGATTAACTCAAAGGAAATCTGTGTGAAAGAGTTTGAGGTTAGGGAAAGAGAAGTTAGGAAAGGAAGAAGCTTATGGGAATTTTGTTGGTTATTTGCTTCCATCAAGAGATTTTCTAGCAATGTAATTATAAAACAGAGTCACATTGCCTCCTCTTTAGAAGTACTTTTCTTGTTTATTTCTTTTTTTAACTAGTTATATTCTTAATTATTTAAAGCTATTTTAACTTTTGAGAGTTTTATATATATATATATATATATATATATATATATATATATATATATATATATATATATATATATTGTTACTACCCAGCTTGTCATGTCTCTGGGACATTCATGTATCTTTGAAAGGACATAAATTCTATCTAACCCCATAATCTGTTTTTTTTTTGTGTTTATCAGTCTAGTAACAGGGGTCACACACTAGAAATCAAAATCATTCTGAAAGAATTCCTAGCCAAAAGCTGTGTCTGTTCTTGCGCAACATGAGGATAAAGTATATCCCTAAATTTGAAGAAATACATTTTCATACTCTGGATCTCCTTACTCTCCCTTCTTCACTTACTTCCTTACTCCTATCAATTTTTCTCAACTGGCTTTCTCTCAGTATACCATAAACCTTCTTTTCTCTCACTTTGTATTGCAATCATATTTGCATTATACTAATATACCTTTAATTTTTCTATAAACTGGCTAACATTTGTCTAACTATTAAATGATTATCATACTTGGAGAGGGTTAGAACTGTGAGTAATTAGCTTTTCAAAAAAAGGAAAAAGAATGAAATTGATTTAATTATTTCATTTCTGCTTAAATATTTGAGTTGAATTTAAGTAACCTTTGTGGTGATACTACTTTGTACTTTTCTGTTCTGTTCCACCTGATTGCATTTTTTAGTTTGTTCTGGCACCTTTGTTATTCTGCATTTCTATTTTCGCCAGTAGAATTACTTGTTAAAGATGTCTGTTTGTATTTTAAACCCTGATGGGCAAAAGTCTTGTAGTTTCATTCAATGTTGTGGCAGAACTGCAAATTACTACTATCATGTTTGTTCCTTAATCATTTTATTACTGCATTTTTTCCATAAATAGTGTTACTGGTAAATTTGTCTGGTGCCTTAAACTGTCATAGAAGTTCAATACTGAGATTGGTCTCTGCTCCAGTTTGTGCTACAGTACTTTTATATTCTGCATATCATTTACCTGCTTGCTTTCTCTGTCTTCCTCATCACCCATTAACACATTAAGCTGACATTTCTGAAAGAACTTCAATTTTTCCTTTATTTGATTGCTAGCCTCTGTAGCAAGCCTATTTGTTCCTTGAAAATTTCCCAATCCTCCCATACTTTTGCTGTTGTTGTTTTATAATCAGACTTATGATTATCAGATTTCCAAAGTCCCTCCCTTCCATCTTTCATTGCTATTCACTGTTGCATAAGCTATTTGTATACTCTTCCCACCCATTGTTTTCCATAGACCCATGATACTGAGTGCTCGCCTAGCAAACCAGTATTGTTCTTGAGTAAACATCCTTTACTACATACTGTATCCTGCTCATATTCCTGGAGCTCAGCAAAGCTTGTAGTCCTAACCTGCATTCCAGAAGTATTTTACTTTTATCCAGTGCTATCCAGGCAAAGTTAAGTAGACAATGGAATATCCAACTGTTTATTGTACTTAAGCTCTTTCCCTGAACAAAATACTTCAGCTTCATCAGACGTGGTCTGAAGAAGCTGAAGTATTTTGTTCAGGGAAAGCGCTTACGTACAATAAACAGTTGGATATTCCATTGCCTGCTCGTTTTCTTTTCTTGTTTCGGTTTTGCCAGTTTGGATTTGCGTTTTTCAGACAAAGTTAAGTATCTTTGCTAAATAACACTTAAGTTGTTTTCAATTATCACTTTTGCTTCTTGCTTTTATGTATGCATTTCACTGATTTTTTTTTTTTTGTAAAAAATGCTCTTCCTCTCACTGTTACTGTCTTAAAATTACCTACAGCAAGGAATTTCCAGCTAGTTGTTTAAATGGTTTGTGTTAGCATTGCACTTGTGGGTCTCTTTTACTGTGTTTTTTTTTCATCAAGAGGACTGGGCTTATTCATCTTATGGCAGGAGGTGTTTGGTCTGAGTTGAGAAATGTTCAAAAGGACTCATAGTGTTGTCATTTTATTGGTCAGAGTGCTCTTTATTTAGTTATCTGTTTTTTTCTGTGCTGTTATAAGTTTTGCATGTGTGTGTGGGCTAGCAGTACCCTGTAGAGTAGCAAACACCTAGAAAGCAAATTTTCTCTGTGGAATGAAGCATAAAACTGTAACCTGTAAAACAGCAATATAGTGCAAATAACTTATGCACCAACAAGCTTAGAGCAGTTAGTTGGGCATCAAGTGGCAGTACCTATAGATTTAGTAGAACTCAGTATTGTATAAACATTACAGTTAGTAGCATTTAGTACTGTTTAGCTTAATCTGTCACAATTAATCACCCTTATTAGTCTGCACAAACAGAACACCCTTAATAGCCTTCTAACCTCAAAATCACTACTTCACTCTAGGTCACAAATCAAAGGACCGGAAATTATGGATATGCAATTTTCTAATTTCTCTGTAGCTAGCTTGGTGGATATGGGCATCTTGAGAAATGTAGCAGTTGTCTCATGTTTGCTGACAGCCACTTAATCCTTAAACAATTAGACACATTTTGCAAGAGGTGCACTTAAACAATGACACTGGAGCTAAACTCTCACATACAAGTCCACATCAGGTTGTCAAAACCACGTACACAACACCCACCTCACATAGCAGACAACACATACATAAATTAAAATATGATGAGACACTTAAAAGTAATCTTCCTAAACAACAAAGATCCCCTAGACCACCCACTGTCAAAGCTATACTTCAGCAAGCTGAAAAGGCTCTCAGAAAGACCATCACCTAACACCACACATACTGTCTCTCTCAGTTGTGCCTCAAACACTAAACGCTAAAGGCAAGCAAACACATTACCCAGGACTCTCATCATAGGAGACGCCATTGTAAGATATACTGACACCTCCCTAACCAGCCTGAACAAGGAGAAGATCACTGTTATTTGCTTATCTGTAGCCATAATCCATCAAATCATGCATGCACTCAAACCATTATGTCACAGGTGCCAGTATGATTCCATGATAGCCCATCAAGAGTAAATGATCTGAGATGTACCTCCCTGGACTATATGAAGAGAAACATTATGGTACATTCAGACTATGTGTCTCAGGCTGGTATGAGCCTGGCACTGAGCAGCATATTACCATCAATTATGATGATGCCACAAAATTAGCAGAAAATGATTGATTTTAACAACTGTCTGTCTCCTGGTATCATTCTAAGAGTATCCAATAATTATCAGCTTGGGGGGACATGGTCAACAGACCATGTTGCTTTGCCAAGGATGATCTGAACCTTTTCCTTCTAGGCTTTTGAATACTGATTAAGGCCTTGTCCAACCCCATAGTGCCTTTTTTAGGCAATATCAAATTGACAAACCTACCAGCATAGCAAAATCAGATCAACAGAGCCTCAAGGTGTTACTGCTCAATGCCAGGAACCTAAATAAAAAACTACACTCCCTTAAAGAGCTCCTCACACTCGAGAATATAGTTATCTCAGAAGTTAATGACACATAATTTAAAATAGCAGAGAGTACCCCGGCAGTGGAAGGTTTCGATGCCTTCAACACTTTTAGACTAATAGTTGCACAGACAAAGGCTAAGGGTGGAGGTGTCTCAGTATACATCAGTAACAAGCATACATCTAGGGTGGTCACACAGGATGATGTACTGGAGTTTCCCCAAGTGCAGATCACTATAGACAAAATCCTGCACCATATCCTAGCCAGCTATAGGTCACCCTCCATGTCCCAAGATGCTGACCTACCTACTGGAAACACTGACCATCCAACCTAAAACCTCACTCATGGGAGACTTTAATTACCTCACTATAGATTGGGAATCCTACACAGCCTCAAATCCAAAGGCACAGAGATTCCTTGACTTCGTAAATACAAAAACCCTTGACCAAATAGAGAATACGCCCAATACAGGCTCCAATGTACTGGATCTCATGCTCACAATTAAGGGAGAAATCTGCACTCCCCACTGTCTCATCCTCCTTGGTAAGGTCCATCCATAAAGCTGTCTCCATTAAAATCAAAATCAACTCCTTAATCCCATTGAAACTAGTAACAGTTAGGAACTATTCTAAGGCGAATTACCTGTTATTAATTGATAGTATGAAAAAATTCAACAGCCCTTCAAACCCCGAGAACACGCCAGCATATGCTGAATTGCTTTCAGAAACTCTGTGCAACCATGTAAATCCCTGCATAGAGGCCACTGTACCTACGAGAAGTAAGCCCAGAACTAGACTCAGAAACAAACTACCATGGTGGCATCCTGAAATAAACAGGATACAGAACAAAAGGGAAAAAATATGGCAAAATTCAAAAAGGGTAATTCCCGTGGAGGTAAAAACTCTCTCATCAAAACAAATCGGCAGGTAAGAGGGATAATTAGTTGAAGCAAAGACCACTTTGCTGTTAAGCTATCCTCCCAGGTGAACGATAATCATAAGGCCTTCTACAGCTGTGTCAGAAACCTCAATGGTAGCATACAACTGGTAGTTAATGGTGCCACATTTACAGAGCATGACAATATAGCGTATCTGTTAGCAGGCAAATTCATTTCCAGATTTACCCCCCTCTCACCCCCAACCATCCCCCCAATGATACCCTCAAACATAACCCCACCAAAAATAACTAGGGAGCATGTACTGGCTGCACTCACTAAAGCCAAGAACACAGCCTAAGTGGACCCTCATAACATCCCAGGATGCCTCCTGAATAGTCTAAAATTTAACTTATCAGGACAGATGAAGTCATTATTTAACTATAGTCTTAAAACAGGCTTTGTGCCACATGAATGGAGGACTATGATGCTAATCCCCCTTCATAAGGAAGACCTTCAGCAGATCCCAGAAACTACAGACCCATTAGTCTGACTAGTCTTATTTGTAAGGCCATGGAAAGAATTATTATGGAAATTTTCAGCAGAGACATAGGAGACCTCTAGACACTGGATCCATCCAAGTGTGGCTTTGTCAGAGAAAGGTCGTGCTTACTGAATCTGGTGGACTTCTTTGAAAAGATCACTAAAGCAACAGATGTGGGAAAAACTGTGCATATTGCCTACCTAGTTTTGGCTAAGGCATGTGATACAATACCCCAATCGGGTGTCGTCATCAAACTTACAGAACATGGTGTAAACTCCATTTATAATATGCTGGATAGCAAGCTGGCTCACTGATATGACCTAGGAGGATAGAACTGGGCAGGCAACCTCCACAAAGAGGCCGATCACCAGTGGAGTCCCCCAGAAATTTGTGCCAGGGCCACTCTTCTTTGGCATCTACATCTTGGATGCCAAAGGCAATGTCAAAGGCCTATGGCTAACCAAGTTTCAGATGATTGTAAACTGAGAGCAGTCATTAAATCCCCCCAAGATGAGAACACCCTTCAGGAATGTCTAATGCAGACAAACATCTGGTACAAGCCATGGCTTAAAACTCAATACAAAGAAATGCATTATACTATCTTTTGGGAAGTCTGCTGACCTGGGTAACTATGTCATCAATAAAACACCCTTAAAATTTGATTAATTTGTCAGGGATCTGGGAATTCATGTAGATAGTAACCTAGCCTTTGACCAAGACATGTTCAAGGTATAAAAAAAATCCTTCTATGTTGCTCAACTTATAAGCAAGGACATGGCATCTAGGTCCAAGGAGATCATCATGCCACAGTACTTGGCCCTCTTCAGGGCCATCATAGGGTATAATGCCTCCTTTGGTATGTACCTGACCAGACGCATGCAACAACTGGAACATTCACAAAGGTTCCTTACAAAAAGAGTATAGGGAGTAAACACAATGTCTTGCACTGATTGCCTCAAACTCCTGTATCTTTACTTGGAATCCCTGGCATCCCTGGACCCTGTTTTGATGAACCTTTTGCACATCCTCAAAACAAACAGCATCAGAACTACTAGATCAAAAGACTTACACTTTGCTTGCCACATAAATAAAATATGTTGGAGTGACAGATATGCTTCTCATAGAATTCCCATTCTCTGGAACAGGCTCTCCATCCATGTAAAGCAGAGTTCCTCACTACCCTTTTTTAAGTGCAACTTGGATGAATGGATGGGTAATCAGATATTCACCCCTGGTCTGGCTCCTATGTCTCTGATGGACAGAGGCAGTCAGTAACTCAGTCCCTATAAATTAAATATAAATCTAATTTGCAGGTCAGATTTGGATTGCACAGTTAGGCTTTTAAGGGTCCTAGTGGTCATTAGCCTAGTATACAACTACAAACCTATGGACCTATAACATATTTATTGTTAACCAATGTTTTCATATTATGTCTAATTTGCTATAATAGTACTTGTTTTTTTTGCATTATTTTTAAAGACTATAACATTTATTGTTCTTAAAATATTTTGTAATACTATGGAGCTTTTCTCCCTGTGCCTCCACTGAAAATGGGCTCCTACCCATTCGGAGTTTCCTGTTAATCAAATGTCAATCAATCAATCAATAAATAAATAAACTCAGGCACTGGGAAATAGTCATGACTTTTTTTTTTCAATTCATATTCTGATGTATTCCATTTTGCCAGGGGATATTAATGGCTCGCTGGGTACTCAAGTAAAATGGACCAGAATTTTTGCAATTCAAAAACATTAGAGGACTAATATATATTTATTGCAGAAGACACTTCTTTCAGCTGAGGAACATCTGAAACCTGAACAAATCAGTTTACCTATATAAGCAAAGGAATCTTACTAAGAAGGGTGATGTAGCTGTAATTTACTTAGTAAGTCCCCCCCCCCCGATCTCAGAAACAGAATGTTTAGTAGATGAGAACAGTGAGTATGTTTTCAATAAAGGTTTTTTTATGTATCCTTGATATCTGTGTTAAATTTTTATCTCCTCCCATGAGCTGCTCAAAAAGAAGTTATAGGGGTTTACTTTGGGAATGGGTGTTTTTTCAAGAAGGATTGGCAAACTGAGGAGGGGACTAGAATATGGTGTTTTAATTAGGCGAGGTTCACTCTGGTCTTTAATCATATAGAGTCCAGTCTACTGGTAAATACAATAAAAGATATCTTGACTCCATGGTATTGGAAGATGTACCTCAATTCTTGTGTTTCACACAATGACTTTTTATCAGTTCTGTACCCCACGTTCCAGTTCCTTAGCCTTAAAAATAGCCATGCTCGCTTATCCCATTTTATCTACCCAAAATATTTCCACACATGCTTCTGAGGTGGGTATTGGAGCTCTTCTGTCAGAACTTTGTGACAGGGAATTGCAGTCAGTATGTCTTTCTTCTTAGTAAAATGCTTTCCACTCAGGAAGTTAAATGTGCCAACACTGAATGGGATGTCTTAATGTTAAACGGGATTTTAATAACATGAAGTGCTATTCAGTGGGCAAGGATGCCATTCTGGTGAATGCATGGCCCCTTATATGGTTATATAGACTTTGTGGCCATAGTTATCAAACTGACTTGTTCTTTCGAGGGGATATCATGCAGGTTAGTCTAGAATGGAGAGAGATAAAGAGAGAGTATGACAACGAGTAGGTTCTGGAATGAGAGAAATACCCTGAAGCATGGTTTTATGCTGTATGGGAAAACAGACATGCTATGGAATCAACAAAACATGCTTTTCTTGTTAATACAGTTTATGTAAGTGCCCATCCCGTGTTACTTAAATAAACCAGAACTGTTCTCTGAGTTTAACTTTTGAATGTAAAATACTCTCAGTCTGATGAATTGTGTTAGGCCTTAGAATATGTATTTTTGTGTCTCTTTACTAATTTACTGAAGGATGCACTTTTATAAACAGGCTTAATTCTGCAATCTAAGTTCATTTTTATGTATATACATACATGGGTCTACTTCATTTCACCTAACTTCCAATTCACTGACTTTCATTTCACTGACCCCATTTCACTGAAATTTCATTTGACTGACACTTCATTTCACTGACAGTTCATTTGACTGACAAGTATTATTAGCAAGAAAATGGAATATGCCCCCTTCCCCACTGTAGTGCGACCCTGGAGTTAGAATATATAGTTGGGGGGGGTGTGGGCGGTGCAGTCCCCCCACTTCATTTCATATGATATTGTTAAGTTTTGATATAATATTGCTTAGTAAAAGAAAAGTAAGTGGGGGGCTTCCCCCCCCACACACCCCCAACTATATATTCTAACTCCAGGGTCGCACTACAGTGGCGAAGGGGGCATATTCCATTTTCTTGCTAATAATACTTGTCAGTCAAATGAACTGTCAGTGAAATGAAGTGTCAGTGAAATGAAATTTCAGTCATTTGGTCTCAGTCAAATGGGAGTCAGTGAATTGGAAGTTAGGTGAAATGAAGTAGACCCACATACATACATATTGATTTACGTCAATTGTCTGAATAACCAGCTTGCTAAAAACAGTTCACTCAGTCAATCTGGATGAATGTCCATTTAGCTGATATACCCTTAAGACAAATCCAATATAACTGGGAGCTTGGCATAATGGTTAAGGTGTTTGCCTTATGGACAGAAAATCCAGGGTTTGATTTTCACTTGGGGATAATTGGCTAGGCTTATAAGGACAGTTAACCTAGTATTAATCTATGAAAGGGTCACAAATCAGTCAAAAATATCCAATGAGAAAGGTTTTAAGAAATCCTTTTTTTTTCCATGTGGGGAACTTTGTCCCTCATTACATAGCTATATTACCTCAACAGTTGTACAACTGTGTAGAAAAGTGAAACTACCTTACACAGGAAATCACTGCCAGTGCACATATAGAAACCACATCAAAAATAATTATGTTCCGGTATCCATAAGCATCTTCATGCATCCACTTCTTTATTATAGCCCTATGTGAAGCCATGTGTCATTTGATAAACTGAAATTTCAGACAAATTGCCATTCAACAAAACTATATTCAGGGATTTGTCATTTAATGAATTAGTCATTCAGATAATGAACACATATCCTTAAACACATGCACACGTGTGTGTGTGTGTGTGTGTGTGTGTGTGTGTGTGTGTGTGTGTGTGTGTGTGTGTGTGTGTGTATGTATGTATGTATGTATGTATGTATATATATATATATATATATATATATATATATATATATATACACACACACAAATATAAAGATAGATAGATAGATATAGATAGATACATAGATAGATCTAGCTATACACAGTAGTTTTGCAGTTAAGCTGCACTGATTCAATTGAGGAACAAAATGCTATATAAAAAGAGCCCAGTAGAAAACAGTGTCACATTCATTGGTGCAAAAACAAAGTGTTGTACAAAAGACTGTAAGCCTAGAAACCAAACAGAGTCCACTGAAGGATGGAGAAGTGGAACTTGTGACATAAAAGTTGTGCAAGGACATTTCACTGCTCTATCCTGTTAATACCATACCCCTTCCCCAGCAAAGACTCCAAAACCATTATTATGGAGAGTAGTCAGGAAAGGAAGGAACCTGCTTCACTCAGGCCAAAAGTCTAAGGACAGTAAGAGTGCTTAGAAAAACATTGTTAAAAACTTGATGATACAACTGCAAATAAATAGGAAAATACAGCATTCCTATATGGCATTAGGTTAACTGATATGTGTCCAGCCATTGCACCCAAATATTTAAGGCATGAAAGGCTTCTTCTCTCCTTCTTGCTGTAGGCACTCACCATATCAGAGCTTGGTCACTTTATATCTAGTGTTCTTGCTGTTCTGTTTTCACATACTCAATCCATCTTAAATAACCAACCATGATTCTGTCTCACCAATAAATTATGTTGAGCCTTAGTTCAGCACGTCAGATGCTAGTCTGCAGAATATTTTCTCAGATCACTAGGTCGCACTTCCTCCTTTAACTCACACTGTTAGAAACAACATTTGTTCACAACTCTTGCACTCATCTCTCCACATTCTGCCTCCCTGTGCACCAACATAAGGCAATTTGGTGACTCCTGTTTACTACAAAATATGATCAATCCATAGTTCTGCATACAGCCAAACATGTGAACATTCTTGTTTTTCTATAAACCACATCTTTTGTAAACCCACTTTATATGTAGATACTGTACAAAATCTGTCAATAGGAGATATTCTCCCTGACCTACGGTCATTAGCTGCAAATATGCTTCTCTCCCCCTCCAGAATTTGCCATCTGGGCACAAATTAAAAGTGTATGGTTAGCACATATGACTGCATGTAGCATCTGTAATAATCTGTAAAAAACTTCCCTTCCTACAGATCTGGCTAAGCCATTACAGGCCACATGTCCTGGCTATCCTAGAAACATGACTTTGCTGATACATAAAGGACAGTGAAATTCCCTGTCTATAATATATGTAGATATAGATACCTACATAAGGGGACAGGTGACATTGCCATGATTTAATCTGACCCTTTCCCTGTTCACTTCTTTGTCAGCTCACACTATCTACTCAGAAAGAATCCATCATTGTGTCCATTAAAGTTAATTCTTTAAACCATCAGTTGTGTACATTTATGTACACTGACTCACCCAAGGAAATCTCTGAAGATGCCTTATCTTGACTGTTAGCTGTCATAAGTAGGAGCGGCTCATCATGGGAAACTTTAATACTGACTGGAAACATGTTGCTGATGAATATTGTTGTCTCTGTATTCAACTCTGTGATTTTGCCCAACTAGTAGAACTTTCATGAGGACTGACAATGTATCTACTGAAGAAAGCAAGCTGGATTAGATGCAATGTCCTCCCCCAGCAACATCTTCAGTGTAGGACTCATTAAGTGGCCACCATATTGTCTTTGCCTGATGGCCACAGAGTTGGTTAAATAAAATGCATAATTTTCTCCCTTCAAGAAACACTAAGTATTTTAAACCATCTGATTATTACTGTTAAATATATTAACTGTACTCATTTCTATTTACTTAATCACAGACTGCCATCCAATGCATTAATGAGTCATTTCTCTTTATCCTTAACAGCATGGTTCCAATGCAATGTAACTAAACTAGGACATGTGTCTTCTTTGAGTGCCTCTGAAATAAGAGCAATTGCGTGAGTGAATCTGTAAGCCATGCTATCAAGGCAAATCAAAAGACCTTCAGAAGTGATACATAGCAATCCACAACTGAATAAAATCAAGTTTCATTTAAAGCAAAAAAGGCCCAATTTTGCCTTTTTTATGCAGTGTCAAAAATAACCAACCTCCCAGAATAACAAAATCCTCTCTAGATAAACTCAAGGTACTGCTGCTTAATGCTAGGAGTCTAAACAAGAAACTGCTCTCCCGGAAGCACCGTTTACTTTGGAAGATGCTTCCATCTGTACAGTCACTAAGACATGGTTGAAAGGCATGGAAAGCACCCCAGCTGTGTAGGGCTACAATGCCTTCCATACATTCAGACCACAAACTG
The DNA here is from genome assembly GCF_019279795.1 of Protopterus annectens. Classification (NCBI taxonomy): domain Eukaryota; kingdom Metazoa; phylum Chordata; order Ceratodontiformes; family Protopteridae; genus Protopterus; species Protopterus annectens. The sequence continues at coordinate 516,987,505 of NC_056731.1, forward strand.
AGCATGAAAGAACCAAAGGAATAGGTGTATCCCTCTTCATTAAGGATGAGTGCACCTTGAGACTGGCCAAACAGTATGACTCTCTTGACCTACTCCATGTTCAATTAACTATAGGCAAAGCCCCCTACCACATCATAGCTAGCTATAGGTCCCCCACCATGAAACAGGAAAAGCACACCACGTACCTTGACTTACTGGAGTCACTTGCCATACAGCCCAACAACTTGGTCATGGGTGATTTTAATTATCCTGCCATCAAATAGGAAACATGCACAACTACAAACATGGACTAGGACTTAAAAACGTACGTGATCATTTTGACAGGACAATGTACAAATGAAGCAATCTTTTTAAAAAATAACTACAAGCATGCTGGCTCAGAGGTTCTTGGACATTCCAATGCAAATGCTCTGGAATAGCTAGTCAACACATCCACAAGAGGCACAAATTTCCTGGACATAGTTTTCACTAACATGGGAGAGCATTGCACCCCCCCCCCCCCACTGTGATGTCCTCCCTGGTAAGTTCGGACAATAAATCAGTCTTGTTTGATGTAATTATAAGACCAGATACCCTATCAAGTTCAAAAATGATTAAGTTTTTTTTTAAAAACAAATGACTTCCTGTTAAGGAATGGTATAAGAAGCTTCAAAGTCACCTCGAATGCAGATGACATGGACTCCTATGCAGAGATGTACACCAATGCCCTGTATAACCACTTAAGCAGTTTTATAGAATTGGCTGTATCTGATCAGATTAAAACCAGAGCTTGCAAAAAAAACATGCCACCCTGCTGGACTCCTGGTATAAACAGGCTATAAGAAGAAAAAAACAAATGTCCAAGAACAAGCGGTAACTGGCTCAACAGAAGAAGAAATCTCTCTCTAGCTTAAACAAATGAATTAGAGATCTTGTCAAGTCCTCCAAAGCTAATTACAAAGCAAAAATAACCTTCCTAGCTAAGGATAATCACAAGGTATTCTTTAACTACATCCAAAATCTAAAAGGGAATATCCAGCTGTAGTCTGAACTGGTTGTGGATGACACCACCCATACTCAACCAAAGGTAATAGCCAACCTGCTAGATGGCAGATTTGGAGAAAAATTCACCCGACTGCCCCCTGCAGTCATCCTTCAAAGTATACTTGTCACCATTCCTCAGCCTATTATCTCAAGAGAGCAGGCCATCTCAACAATCTCTAAAGCCAAAAATACAGCATCAGTGGGACCAGACAACATCCCAGGTTGCCTTTTAAACAACTTAAAACATGACCTAGCAGACCCACTTGGATCCCTGTTTAACCACAGCCTGCGAACTGGGTATGTTCTGGCAGAATGGAGGACAGCAACAGTAATCCCTCTGCACAAAGGCAGGCCATCAACTAACCTTGGGAATTAAACACCCATAAGCTTGTCTAGCCTCATCTGCAAGGTCAGGGAAAGAATGATTACGGACCATATTAACAAGGACATAGGTAATCTCCAAACTCTGGACCCAACCCGGTTCGGATTCATTAAAGGTAGATCATGCCTGTTAAACATGGTTGACAACTTTAAGAAAGTAAAAAAATAAGAAAAGCAATTGCAGTACCAGATCGCACAACTATTTTTATTGTTAAAATCAAATAAGTGCTTTTGTCCCGAGCTTAGTGTATAGGAACTTCATCAGATTTACAGTATTTCCTGTTTCAGTAGTTTAAATCACTTCAAAGTGATGACATCACATCCTACTGCTCTTAAAGTGCCACAGTATGGTTAATTTTGAAAGCTTAAATAAGTTTAGGGAAATTAGCCAGTTTTAATGTTGCAGCAATTTAAACTTCAGGTTATATAAGCACATTTAATTGCATGTTTACCTTGTAGTATTTAACTTTTGTATTTTTTAAGATTTTTTTTAAATTTATTGTTGAATGAATGTTCTAATGATGATTTAACTCAGTTTATTAGATTCACATTAACCATACTGTGGCACTTTAAGAGCAGTAGGATGTGATGTCATCACTTTCAAGTGATTTAAGCTACTGAAATAGGAATTACTGTAAATCTACCACCAACTCAAGCAGATGGGGCCTCAGTTTAAATTCTCATCCAAAGGATGGCATGCTCAGGAGTGCAGCATCCCCCCTTATGCTGCATGGCAATGCCAGCAATTGATCTACCTGGTATGGGAATAGAACTGCTTCTGCACCAAAGGAGAGTGTGCTACCTGTTGTGCCACTGCCACTTATCAGTACAATCCATGGCAAGGTATTATCAGCTGCTCAAGCCTGGTAAGGCTTATTAGCCATGCCCTTTTATGTGTGCCTCCGCTCACAGGTATTATCATGGCTCTGCCAGATCTTCACTAAGGTACCATTGGAATCAGTGAGTATATATTACCATGCTCACTCATTCTCTAAACTTAATATCTCTCCATCTCATTTAGCCTTGTCTATAGCCTACTCAAGAAGCTTAAATTCTTACCCTATCATTTTGTTTGCATATCCATCAACTGATCCATCAGAAAGGCCTATGTCTCACAGCTCTGAAAGGCAGTAGCTATGTCTGCTTTCATATTGTAGCTCTTCTTCCATACCTACTGATATCCTGGAAAAGTGTCTCCACAGTCAACTTTTGCAGCATTTAACAGGCCACAGCCTATGTTTGGCCCCCAACATGGTTTGTGTCTTGGCTATGGAACTGAAACTAATTGTCTAATATTACAAAAAAGCTTACATCATAATGTCTGTGAGTCTAGATTTATCCAAGGCTTTCAGAACTGTCAAACATAACATCATGCAGTACTGACTGGTTTTGTGTGGCCTATCTAGGCAGTCTCTATAATAGTTTTGACAGATAAATAAACAATAAGTTCTCATTCAATTAAATGAGGCAGATGCAACCTTACCTCCTACCTCAGTCCAACTAAGAGTACTCCAGGGAGCAGTTCTGAACCTTTTTATTTTTGCCATATTTTGAGTAACATTATTGCTTAACTGCTGTCCAGCTGAACTCATTTAATATGTTAATGATTCTGTCCTCTTCTTCTCTTCACAGAATATATTTGAAGTTTATTCCCCCATGCACTCTATCTTTACCAAGCTACAGAAAAGTTAAAAACGCAGTTGTCCACTTCATTACTTCCAAAATAAGAATCATGCATCTCACTGCAAATACATATTTTCTACTCAGCCCATCCCATTTTCCAGTTCTTCTCAACAGTAGGTTTCCCTCAGAAGTTGTTACCAAATTACTTGGGGTGACTAATGACCAGAACCTTAAGTTCACTCAACTTGTCAAATATATTATCTTAAAAACCAAGCAAAACTGGGGTTCTTGTACTATGTTCAGCAATTTATAACTCAACTATGGCATGCGTAATTCCCAGCCAACTATATGCATCAAATCTACTCACTAATCTCCACTTGTCAATCACTTGGGCTAGAGTAAGTATATGCCACAATAGCCATGTTTTCTCTGCTTGTTTTACATCCCGTATCCTATATCAGTCTTTTGATTCAAACATTAATAACACAGGCTTGGGCCTAGTTATACTATTTTCTAAATTAACTGTCTCCTTACAGAGCATATCATGTTTTATAACCATTTTTGCAACTCAGCATTCTGTTCTGCAGTTTTCAAACACTAGGAAATAAGCTATGGCAGCTAGCAGATAAGATTGTAATCAGGAATGCATTTAGACAACATATTTGCAGCAAATGGATATGTACTTATAAGGCAGATATCACTTTATGTTCTCATTTCAGCTTTCTTACCCAAACACTCCCTTGTCCCCCACTACTTCTCCATATAGTACAATCTACTTCACATTTATGACAAAAATAGTGGTTTCATCTTCTGTTTTAATGGTCTGATAGTGGAATCCTAATACCTTTACCTGGGCATCGAGGCTGATTACTTTGATGCAGTTCAACTGGGATGCCCGTACTATGATTATAACTATTTGTTTGACATTGAAACGATATACTTGCTTAATATTTCTCTTTGTTTGACATTGAATTGATATACTTCAACAGCTTGCTGGCACATTCATAATGCTGATGATATGCTTATATAACACTACACATTAATTGTATGGTGTTGCATTTATTTTCCTATATATTGGCCAGTTTTCATTCTTTTACCTATATACATGTGTTATATAATTCTTTGTTAAGATTTCCTCCTCATGCTTTGAATGGAAATAGGTTATGCCTCAATTTTTAGTAAACAAACAAAACAAAACAAAATAATAACAACAATGCAAATGATCTTCCTTGAAGTCTGCATTAGAACATACATATTTGAATGTACTTTTACTTGCTGTGTATGCATACTTTACACTAGCTATCAAAGAGACAGAGTGGAGACAAAATGTATGATCTTACTCTGTTAGCAAAATTAATTTTATCTGAAGAAGCCTTTGCTGTTGCACGTTAGATCCAAATTTTGAATAAATGGCTGGGTCACATTAATTAGCCCAGTTACAGACTACAACAAATTTACAACAAATGTCTGTGGCTCATATTGCATTTTCCCTGCTGCTTATTAATGTATCATGTTTCCTGTATTTAAAAAGCAGGTATATCATCTGTGTAAGAAAATAAACCCTAGCTGTGAATCATTATCTTTGGCTTTGTTAAAAAAATGTCTGCGATCAAAGGGTAAATGGAAAGAAGTGAAGTACAAGATGAGATAGTGTGAAGATAAGATATGCACTTTCCTCAGACAAATACTCTAAAAATGTTTGATTTACATCTAGAAACTCTCGCACTAAAGTAGATTTGACCACAAGGTTTCCAACAATATTTGCATATATTATCATATCATACATTTTGATCCTACTATGAATTATACTTCAAATTGTTTTCATATTCCTAATGATTTACATTGCTGCAATCACCCCTGACCTTTTTCAGTATGTTTCTATTGCTTCAGAGTATATTACAGACTGTCTTTGTGTTTTATTTTCAGTGTGTATATTTTACTTTACTTGGATACTCATATCATTCTCAAAGTGCTCATATGTATGTATATATGCGTTTGCCTTGGATAGGTGAAAAGGGTCCTTGTACCATTTCATCCCTCCGGTCAGCAAACTTAATTAATTAAATAAATAAATAAACAAGCACATAAACATTGTGAATACATACATAAATGAATAAACAAATAACACATTATGAAACGGACCCATAGTTTTAAAGCACATCTGCTAGAAGTAATACATTAACCAGGACTAAATACTTCTCCCTTAAATATGGACTTTGTTTTTATTTATTTTATTTATTTAGTTTACATTTGTTGACCAGGATATAGGAAAGCAACTGTATCTTTCAGCTTGTTTTATAATCTTCAACAGCAGATGCTAAGAAACTAAACTTTCATTCTTTTTTTCTTGACTGTACAAACAATGCTTATTTAACATTTTATTTATTGCAAAATCATTTTACGAGTTTATTTTGTCTGCCATATTCTCAGTGGGGTACATATGCATTTATGTAGCCTATTCTGTTTTACAGCTTTTCAGCTCAGACTGAAGTAAATATGTTGTAATAAGTTCATATATAAAGAGTAGGACTCTTTGAGACTCCAAAGCTTTACATCTCTATAAGACAACTGCACAGGAAGCAGCTATGATGTCAGTTAATAACACACTACTTTCAAAAATCAGATATTACCTTTTTAGTTGGGAAATGAGGAATAGTAGTCTGTTTAGTCCTACAGGGCTACCAGCCCACATTACAGTAATCATACATCCCAACTGTCCAAATTTTTGCCTCATATTTTTGGTCAGTTCCTCATAAAAGGAATGGTTTTCTGGCAAATCACTGAGCATCAAAATCACTTAATAATGACATGAAGTTGAGTTTCAGAATTCATATCTTTCAAAAAATGTATGTCCACACAAATCATGTTATTTTAGAAACTTTTTAAGTTTATAAGGGCAATATTCAAAATCTGTTCCTATTTTGGGCCTTGGTCCACATATTGTTTTAGCCTTTGTCCAGATTTTTTGAACTGAGAGCTTGAGAGGTATGCACTAAATGAGTGCAGGTGTCCTGTATTCTAAGTAAATAAAAGAAACATCTGACATATCAATCGTTCCAGGTAACGTTCTGTCAGCCTTTCTAGACACAGCTGTTCTTTTCCATGTGAACAGGTATGCACTTTTGTAAATCCTGCACAAGCCTACATTTGTTAACATATAATTTTAGGCTTGATTTGTTACCACAATGGATTTATGGTTAAAAGAAACAGTTTCTGCACACATTCATACAAGAATATAATTTCAGCCTGGGATGAGGGAAAGTGAATGAACTCACCAGAACTACATGGAAACATACTTAATAAATGGGTCGAAAGAGCAAACCTAAACTTAGGAGTGGAATCTGTGAAGGTCTTCAGGGATAACTAGTTTTACAACACAATGAAACAAAATAATCCACCAGTCACTTGCCAGGCATTGACTGGTGGATTTTGTTTTGTTCTATTGTTTTTGTTCAAGGTTTTGCTTTGCTTTGTGGATTTGTCATAACTTTTTTATAACAGGTCCTCCCCATATATGAACATGTTGCATCTAGTGGGAGAGAGTGAGAACATATTGTGAATAGCTATAGTAATTCTATAAGTGGCTTTGTAAACTGCCATTCTACCTTGTTTACTGGATACTCTGCATGTCCAGCCTTCTTCTTACCATCTTGTCATCACGTCCAAGCTGTGTCCCGTCAGCGTACCTATATTTGGTGTAGCAATCCTTAGTTCATTTTTGAATGAGCAAAATAATGACAATTTATTTGTCACTCACTGTGTTATTATAGTAAAGAATTTCTGTTGGTTCTGCAGCATTTGCATCATTTTCTGTAACTATACTGAGTAAATGTCTTAATCCCTGTTCAACTGAATAATTACATTTTCAGTTATGTTGCTCTTAGTTTTATCCATCACATATTTAAAGCTGAAGGATCTCTGACAGGCATTTATTTCCATCCTTAAATATAAAAATTCTCTCTTTGCCTTTGTCAATTAGCTAACAATTTTCTTCTTCTATAAAGACTAATTTAGATTTCTTACTTTGGCTTCCAGGCCTGTGTGGCAATAGCAGAGAAATGTTTACTCCTCAGACCAAGGATACGTCTACTTGGTATTTTAATAAATCACCTGTGGAAAACCTAAACCTGAAAAAATACTTTGACAGTTCTTTCCTATTACAAGATAAAAGTGTCATGCAAACCACTTAAATTATATAGTTGTTAAAAAATAGGTTAGCTGAAGCATCAAGCCAGCAGCAGGTATGAAATGTCACCATCAGATGCACCCTGATTGTAGAGATGACCCATAGTAGCATGTGATGTGTATAAGGAAACAGGGGCAGTTCAGCGAAAGTTGTGTGTTCCATCAGCAGTGGTCCTTTAGGTACACAAAGACTGGGTGTAAGTACAAATAATTAGGGTCTTAGTGCAAGAGGTGCTACAGGAGTAACAGACAACTAAGACTGGGTTAGTTACTAAGTAACCTATTTCTGTACTTGGTTTTTGTTATTCAGTAAACTCCCAGTTAACTGGAATTCAAGCAACCAGAAATAAATTTGAAGAAATACAGTACAATTTTCATGTGTTGCACTTTCTGCCCCCCCGAAACATAACTTACATTTTTAGAGTTTTAGAGTTTTAAAAAGGAAGATAGGAGTAAATTCCCTCTTTCCCCAAACCAAACAAATAGTATAGGGTACAGTATTAGTCAGGCCTATTTTTAATAGTAACTCTCAAGCAACCAGAAGCTACAGTTATGTAACATCTACCAATCCCCATGGGTGCCAGTTAACTGAAAGTTTACTGTACTTTTGTAGTAAAGGCTAGATTAGCGCAAACTTGGATTTTATCCTTGTTGGAAGAAAATGCCATTTTCCAATAATGTGGTATATTCTTAACAAAGATTGACATTCAAATATTGCCTCTACTGTTTGTAACAAATGTATTTCACTAGAAAGTATTGACTTATAGCTAGACAGTTTAAGGAAAGAAATTGGTATATGTGAGGAAAGTTCAAAGGACCTAAGGGAAATTATTGCATATATGTGCAAAGTTTGTAATATGGATATTACAGTGCAAGCTGGCTATTCTCAAACTAAAATAAACATACAAACATTTTTTATTGGGATTCTAAACAGATAACTCTCTAAATGCTGGACATGGTGACTGTCCTAATGAGCATTCTGATATGAACATGAGTATTTAAACTGAGAACAGAGGTTGAGCCATGTCTGTTGCAGACCAACTAGTTGACAAATCAGTCACCATTTTAATCATATGTCAGGATGTAGAAGATAATTAGATGGTGGTAAATTCAAATAGGAAAAGCTGAAAGAATTAGGAAAGATAGTGCAGTGAACCTATCCCTACATGTTCTAGTAAAGAAGGAAGGAAAACTCAAAAGAAGAGCATTATGGGAAATGTAATGTAAGGATGCATGAAAGTGTTAAGATTACTGAAAGGGTGAACAAATGAATATAACATTTATATGAGGATCACAAACCATGTGAAATATTAGCGATTGGTGACTCCATGATTAAAAAGTCAATAAGGCCTTTAGCAGATATAAATAAAGAACAGATGAAAGAAAGAAAGAATCACTGTTGCTTGTCAAGATGGTGCTAATCAGATATTAATAAAGAATGAATGAAAGAAAGAAAAAAAGAGTTACTGCTTCTTGTCTAGATGGAGCTAAGCTAACTGATGTCAATCAATATTGAAAGAGAATGCTGCATGTGCATGTCAGATGGACACTTAATTCTCTTGTATGACATACAACAACACATGTCCTTAATAGCACCCTGTTATAACATATGCATAAAATAACTGAGGAGATATAGTGGTTATATAGGCAACAAAAGCTGATCTTTGTTTAAGCAAAATTTTACCATCTCCCAGTTTAAGAGATTATCAGTATTTTAAGGCAATGATGTTTGATAAATGGTTAAGACTGTTTTATGAAAAGATAGAAAAAGATGTTGACATGAAAAAAACTTGGAATGATCTTAAAGATAACACAACATACTTTGACAGAGATAGATACCACCTAAGTTATTCCAGGGTTATAACTACTGAGTAAGAAAATTCAAGACACAGTGAAGCATTTTTTTAGAATACAACCTCCAGTTAATGGCAAACAGAAGATAAATCTCAGTACTAGCAGCAGTATAAAAATCTGCAATACTAATGCACTTAAGTTTAATTAGTAAGATGAATTAATGAATTGCTTTATAAGGGGTATATCAGTATAAGCCATTATTTTGATATAAAGGTTGGCAGTGTATTTGTATTAATAACCCTGGTTATTACAGACATGAATGTCCTAGAATGATACCAAGGGGTGGGGAGTTGTCATCTATGGACATGAATCATCAACATCTATGCAAACACTATGAGTCTGAGGTTTTGGTGATAGAAAGGATGCATATTTTAGCATACATGGGCTAAGTCTGATTATCTATTTGATATAAATATAGAATGAGCCTTGCTGTTTATTGACTGCATTGTGGGAAATTTGGAAACAACAAATAAGATCATTGTGGGTGATTTTAATTTCCTAAATAGTATTCAGGATACATTCTACTGCCCTTCTGTCATTGCAAGTGAATTTCTAGTCCTTATGTCATGGAAAAAAATAATGCAATCGATAGACTTCCCTACAAGATGAAATAATATATTGGATTTATTATTTACAAACAAACATTTACATAATAAAATTATCAGAATTACACCGTTGGCACCATTGAGCAACTAAGATCATAATGCCTTGCACTTTCCAGCTTATAAACATGGCATTCTTCTTACAACAATTATAACCAGGTTTGAGTTTTCTAATACATTTTAATTGGAACATCTTGTGTACTTCAAGTTTTGACAGCAATAACTTTTGGAGATATTTGAAGACACATGTACAAGTGTAAATTATTTGTTAGTGTTAATGCTAACCATGACCTCCCATCATGGTGAACTAATCATTAAATAAATAATGAAGGAAAAAGAAATGCAAATTTAAAATCTATAATAAATACAGGATTAGATCAGCAACATCACAATATAATAAAGTATATAAGGACCTTAACATAAGAATTTACTTGGCAAAAACAGTATATGATAAAAAAGCTGCCAAGTTGTAAAGATGTTTTTTTTCCTGTGTAAATAATAGTAATGACAATAACTCTCAGATAGGGCCATTTCTTATGCATAACAATGTTATTAGTAACATTTCGGAGATAGCTAATGCCTTATGATATTATTTCACTGAACGTGGACAATCACTTTAACATGTGATGTACTTTATGGCTACAAGCAGTGTTACTGCCTTTCAGTAATCACTGAAGTGATGGTATGAAACTTGAGAAAAAAAGAACAATAACAGTATGGGTCCAGATCAAATTCTAGGTAGCTTTATTTTTACATTTATAGATTTTTCTTATACACCTCTTCCTATTTTATTCAACATTTTATTAATGAATGGCATTGTTCCCAAAAGCTGGAAACTTGATGTATTACCTATACATAGAGGAGGCCGCTGTGATAAACTTAGCAATTACTGTCCTGTTAGTTTAACTGCACTAAGATATTTGCTTGCAATACTCGATAGTGATGTAAATTAGGAGTTAGAATAGATATGTACCAATGTGGTTTTACAATAAGGAGATCAATTATGATGAGCTTAATTGATTTCTATGACTAAGCCAGGTAGGCTACTGACTTAGGCATTAGGGTTGGTATTGTTTATATAGATTTAACTAATACATTTAATAACATACCCCATAAAGAAATTATTAGTTATGTGCTCAAACTAAACATCAAGCCATATATTGTTCATTCGATTGATAACTGTGTCACTTACAGATAATGAGTGAAGATACATGTACAATACTCAGATTGGTTTAAAATATACATCAGGGTGTCACAAGGGACTGCATTGAACCTGGTGCTTTTTAATTATATATTCTCCTTTCATCCAGCTGGCAAACACTACTAGACTTCTAAATATCCAGACAATATTATGATAGTAGCCTGTTTATCATCTAAAATCATTGTTTATTATTTAATGCATGCATTGCTCAGTTAGCTAAATGGTTGAAAAATACAGGATCGATAATCAGTTATGGAAAAAGTGGCATAATATCATGTGGCTCAGTGAATTTAGAACACACCATCTCTTTTGGCATATTTAAGTTAAATACTCTCTAGAAATACAAAGATTTAATAATAATAATGTTCAATACATTGTCCTTTAAGATAAATTCAAATAATATTAAAAATAATTCCCTAAGGATAATTGCTTTGGTTAATAAGAATATAACAACCAAATCATCCAGTATTTTAAGGCAGGTCTATATTGAATGTTAGAACATTCAAAAATTTGAGTATCATATAGTCGACACCATATGATCGGATGTTTGAATGTTCAAATGTTGTAATGGAGATCACCGTATAGCACAGAATGGGAAGATTTCCCTTTTCTGCTCTGTAGTGCGATCTCGGAGTTGGTATATTTAAAGAGCGGGGGGTGTGGGAAGGTGCACAAGGGCTTGCTCCCTGATTAAAACATTAAGGTAGGTGTTTGGTGTAGTTTTTTTTTTTTTTTTATATAAGATATTCGAACTTTTGAAAGTTCGATCTTATGGTGTTGACCATATGACAGTCGAACTTTCAAACGTTCATTTATCTAATATAAACCCTTTTAAGGAAACTTTTTATATATCATGTAAAATCTATTTCAGTGCACAATTCTATATTTTTTACTTATCCAAAGGGTGACTTAGTAGTAATGTAAAGGGTACATTATTACTTATTATTATTATTTGCATTTTGTTTACCAGGATAGTCCACTGATCCATTGAGAGCTCATTTTCAAAAAACCCTAAAGATGTTCTATATGCTTTCACATTTATATATTTAGATTTGTATTCCTTACATTGTAGATGGCTAAGGTGTAGGTTATGCCTTGTCTACAGAGAACTGCATAATATACTTAAAACCAATGTTAGATATTGAACCTCTTGTGATGGAGAAAAAAAAAGGCATAATGAAATTACCTATAAATTAGACTTTTGTATAACAAGGAAGAGTTCAAAATGTATAATGCATTTCATGGAGTACATGGAACAGGCTACTTATGCATATAAGAAATAGTTCTACATTAAAGTTGTTTAATCTTCTTGAATAACTGGATGGACAGTAGACTGTACTCATTAAAAATGGAGTCCAAGTTATAATATAGCCTTAGGGCCCAGATCAAGTATCTCAAAGTATGAAACTATAAATGGAGACCAGTATAATCAAAATATGAGCAGCACAAGGAAAAGGCTTTAGAAAAGTGGAATTTAGCTAAAGCATCATATTATTCATCAGATCCCCAAACAAAAAAGTAAGTTGTAAGGAAGGAATACAATATCAAAAGACAGTGAATATGGAGGGTACAGAATTTTATGCTTTGGGGCCAAAATGATGAATACTTTTCAACAAGAAGAAATTGAGCTGTAGAAGAGATTTGATAATCTGAACCCTCCGTGTAGAATGCAGAATTTATCTGTGAGAGTGCATGAACAATACACCCGTAAGTAATGAGTAATAGTCCATAGTGATAATCCTTACTGATAATCTTGAGGATAAGAGAGCATAGAAAGTAGCTAGACTGCAGATATATTGTTAGGTATCGGCTTTTAGCAAGCATGAAACATAGATCCCGTCAGAGATTAATATATCAGAAATGGACTAATTTTATTCCATGAAAACTGTAGTTTGGCAGCACTGGATAGAAAATGGAAAGTCCACATTCTATGAGGGCTACATAAAACCCTTTGTGTACTGATACACAGGTATTAGGTATGAGTAATTTGCTAGCCTTATAGCAGGCCACAGGCTTTCAGCACATAGGCAACTATATTATACTACTTCAAAATCCATTGTGAAAAATAAAGAGGGATTAGGGATTAAACCCCTCACCAGAAAATCGTACTGTGTTTACTTCCCTACATAACTGAGCTAATCAAGCTATACACAGGCACATAACCAGCTATCCCAAACACAAAGACTTGCTCTGCTAGGCAAACCCAAACACTTCAGGCAGGAAGGAAATCTTCTTACAGGCCAAACATCTGCAGATCTCTACTCTCCCCATCACCATCCAGACCTCTCAAGGCTGACTCTTAACCTTTGACTTTCTCAAGAAATTCAGCCACCATCCTACTACTGCAACTTTTACTGCTCCTCCCAACACACTTAACCCCCTCCTTTTATCATCTTCATACATTTTAAGGAAATTACTCTCAAAGACCTTGACTGCTACTAGAAAACATAGCCCTGGATGCACCCCTGCTACAGACAACTTAATCCCTTGGTTTATACCAATTTGCAAAGAACTTCTCACCACACCTCTTCTCCATATTTATAAGCTCTACTTAACTCAAAACACAAGTCCAAATATAAGGAAAGATGCTTTGTAAAATTCCCTTCCCAAGCAGACAGAGATGGAAAATGCCTGCTGTTTCCAACCCATCATCATCCTCTCTGTACGTCAGAGTGTGTCTTGTACCTTTATGATGTTCACAAACCTGTAACTCTTTCTTGTAATGTTTAAAATTTGATCTTGGTGCAGTCAATCTTCAAGAGGGCAGACCAGTAGCCTATGCATCTCGAACTTTACCCAAACTGAGATGCAGTATGCTCAGATAGAGAAAGAGCTCTTGGCAATTGTGTTTGCATGTTCGACGTTCCATGATTATATTTATGGCTGCCCTATTTAAACTGAGACAGACCACCAACCCTTGCTTACTATTTTGAAAAAAGCCTATGCACACAGCTCCTACGAGATTGCAATGCATGATGCTGAAATTGCAAAACTACAGTTTTCACTTGATTTATACAAAAGGCAATCTTCTTTATCTTGCTGATACTTTATCCATATCTCTCAGAAAAAAAACACCAAACAGCATGACAATGAGAAACCTGATTTTGAAGTCATGGAAGTAAGAAATTTTTCTTCCACATATCTTGATAAGCTCAGAACTCACATAGCTTCAGATCCAGTTCTCCAGAAGTTCAACCACTTTATCAGTCAAGGATTGCCATCAAAGCAATGTTGTTTACCACCAGATGCACAGCAGTATTTTCCTTACAGAGACGCGATTTTGATGGAAGGTGGTATCATCATGAAAGGTCCAAAAGTGATTATTCTAAAATCCTTGCAACAAGAGCGTATTAAAATCTTGCATCGTCGCCGCTCAGGAAATGATTCTGTAAAAAGAAGAGTGAGAGGACTAGTATTTTGGCCTTCTATGTCAAACGATATTGAGAAGGAACTTTCAGCTCGTTCTGTTTCTAATAGTACTAAACTGCATCAGCAAAAAGAACCACTTCAGCTAACCCAGATTCCTGAACTATCTTGGTCAACAGTAGCTACAGATAGTTTCCAATGGAATGGCCAGCATTACTTGGTGTTAGTAGACTCTTATTCAAATTGTTTCGAGATTGACCCACTTCCTAAACTGGCATCCAGTACTGTCATTACAAAGTTGAAGAGACATTTTTTTGTCCAATGTGGTCTTCACAGAGTCATTTCTGACAATGAGGCACAGTTTACAAGTCAGCAGTTTAAAAGATTTGCTGAAACATGGGACTTTGTTCATGTTACGAGTAGTGCTGAATACCCACAATCAAACGGCTTGGCTGAACGTGCAGTTCAAAGTGCAAAATAGCTGTTGGAAAAATCTAAATGTGACAATACTGATGTTTTGCTTAATCTGCTTAATCTCAGAAACAGACCTTGCAACAATCTTCCTGGCTCACCTACCCAGAGGTTTAATGTCAAGACAAACCAGATCCACACTGCCAATCACTAAGAATGTGTTGATTCCAAGTGTTAAAAATAACAAAACCATAAAAGCTCAACTCCTAAAGAAGCATTTATCCCAAAAGTCCTGCTATGATAAAACCAGCAAGCCTCTGAATCCATTAAAAGAAGGAGAGATAGTGAGGATGCAGACAGCAAAAGGATTTGACGGAATAGGACTTGTGAAACATTTGGGTGAAGAACCAAGATAATACAGCATTGAGTTGCAAGGCATGGAATTTAGGTGGAATCGGAAGCATTTACTACCTGTGTCTGAGTCAGTGTTGCAACATTCTGCTTCTAACAGAGACTCTAATTATCAGAGTGACTTGTCCAATGTTTCTGTTCCAGAGAACATTTCATTGTCTGTTCCTGTTCCTGAAACCATCCCAGAAAATCATTAAGAATAACATTCCCCAGTGACTGTCCTGTTGCTAAACCCAGTTCTAATTATTACCTTATGAGGTCAGGTTGTATCTCAAGACCTAATCCCAAATACACGGCAACCTGGACGTGATTGCTATTGTTTGTATATATCTGTATAATCTGCATGCTTATCTAATTGTCATTTTTCATTGCAGCATAGAATAGTCAAAAGGGATGATGTAGATCAGAGTGTGTGTTGTACCTTTAAGAGCCATTCCAGTCAGTGGGCATTGGCATATAAGTACTGAGCATGTGCAAGACAAGAGTGCCATTTTGAGTGAGCAGCCAGAGTGAAAGCATGCATGTGTGTAGTAGTCAGTCAGTTAGTTTGTTTAGTTTAATGTTTCAGTTATCCATCCTGATGTGTTTGTGTGTAATAAACTACTTACATGAACACACAGTCTCAATGTCTTATTGAATACACAAGATTAGCAACACTCTACACTTGGAAAAGCACTTGAAGAATGTATCTAAAACCTATGTCCACTTACATCCAACAATACCACCTCACTCTTAAACAGCATGGATTCTGGGCTGGCTGGACCACAATGATAGTACTATGGTCACTTACAGATAAGATCCTTCTCAACATGGATAAAGGATACCACTCAGGATCTGTCTTCATTGACCTGACCAAAGCTTTTGATCTTTTTAACCATCTTCCGCTACTTCACTCCCTCTAAGAAATCAGGGTTAGCCCCAACACTGTCACCTGCTTCCAACATTTCTTAACAAATAGGCATTTCAGAGCCAAAATAAGTCATCCCTATTACCTCAAGTACGCCTTACCCGAGTAGTACTCCACAGGTCCATACCCACTACATTGTTGTTTTCAGTCTTTATGAACAAACTATCCTCTGATCTCTCTAACCTTCCTCTCACTATTTTTGAAGATGACATGTTAAACCTTTGTGTGATGCCTGTGCACTGGCCCAGCAATCAAGGAGCCTCAATCCTCACCACTAACACCAGTGAGGGGCGTCCATATAGGGAAAGGATAATAAATACACACACACACACACACACACACACACACACACACACACACACACACACACACACACACACACACACACACAGTAAAATACAATTTCCCTTAAGAGCACACAGAGATCACAGTCAGTCTGGGGCTGGTTTCTCCCTTTCTTTCCAGGTCCCCAATAAGACTCCCCACTGGCACAGCTATAGGGTCCAGATCTCAGCCTAGTGAGCAAGCTAAAACCTCCAGCACCCTCTCTGTCCAACCAGTGCTTCGTGTTCCTGCCCTAGTAGCTGACACACACACACTTTGAGATGAGTTATATACAACCACACAGACACTCCTGGGAAAGGCTGGCACAGATTCTCCAGCTGTGCCCCTTTTACCCAGACTATGCAGTCGTATCACTTGCCACCACCCACTAATATTTATCAGCTACTAAAAAGCCCTTATGAAAGGGAGTCCAATTATACTGTGCAATATTATTATCCAAATGGTAAGTGTGACTGAACAGCAAGGCTATTGGAGTGGCTTTGTACAATTTATTTATTTATTTTATTTTACATTTGTTGACCGGGCTAGTCTGGCTGGATATATTTCCATTTTCAGCAGAGGCCTGAGGAAAAAAGCTCCACTATATGTACTAGTAAATAAACATAAAAAAACAGCACAGTAAGAGACAAATATAAAAATCTAAAGAAAAAAAGAAACTATTCCAACGTAGCATAGTGACAGTACAGCAGCAATTTAACAGATAAAAAAATAATGCTATCACAATATCACTAAATACATGCAATGGACTTATATAGCTTAAATTATCTCTACACAAAATAGCCACATTTGAAAGGTTTAAAATATTTAATAATAAATAATAAAAACACAAGACAATACTTTTTACTACACAGTGCTAGTCAAGAGTTCAGAGATCACAGAGAAATACTTAAAATAATACAGTAGAAAAGTTTTTATATCAATACAGAAAAAAAAACTATTATACAATGCCTCCTCTAAAACGTGCACGCTGATTGGCCAGCCCAACCAGCGTGCCCATTGTAAATCCCTCAATATACTAACGGAAAAAGGTCCGGTCGCCCGGACTTTTTCCGTTAGTATAAAACACTGTCTCGCTATGTTAAAAGAGTTTAACATAGCGACACAGGTTTAAAAAAAGCAACGCAGATCTCCGTTGCTTTTTTAAAGCTGTCTCGCTATGTTTAAATCCTTTTACATAACGGCACAATGTAAAGCAACGGAGATATTGCGATCTCCGTTGCTTTTTTTTTTTAACCTGTCTCGCTATGTTAAATGAGTTTAACATAGCGAGACAGCTTTAAAATAAGCAACGGAGATCTCCGTTGCTTATTTTAAAGCTGTCGCCATGTTAAACCCATTTAACATAGCGAGATAGTAAAAGCAACGGAGATCTTGCGTTCTCCGTTGCTTTTGCCCACAGCTCTGATGTACTGCGTAGGCATGCGCAGTACATCAGAACTGCCGCGGAACACCAGACAGCTGCGGAAGGGCAGCAAAGAGGCATTATACAATGCCATTATTTAAGAAAAGTAATTATTTCTTTTCTTAAATAATGTCATTGTATAATAGCAATAACCCACTTCTGGGTGTGGGTAATGCTGGATTTACCCACGGTTGTCTTTGTTTGGTCTCGGGCTAGCCCTCGGGACCAAACCACACCAACCGTGGGTAAATCCAGCATTACCCACACCCAGGCGTGGGTTATTGCTATAATCTAATCTTCCTAGTTCCTAGGTACATCTAAGAGAAATCACAGTTCTAAAATAAACTCACATATAGAACACAGGGAGAGTGCTGTTAATTGGATGTTCTAAAGACAAATATTAAATGCCATCATTCTTTCTGTCCTTAAATTGATAGCACAGTTCCACTGATTTATTTCAGGTTACATCATTTCTTTCTGGTTCCCAGGCTAAGAGAATCTCAGAGGTTAATAGCCCTTTTAATCTTGCAGCTGGTCAGGAAGCCAGAGAAATAAAAGAAGTTATACATGCAAATTCTAGCAATTAACTCTGGTCTCAAAATAATAGCCAGAATTCCTTCATCCAGACATCTCGGCTCTGAGCCCTGAGATCAAAGACAGTTATGCAATGCTTGACTTATCAGCTTTCTTACAGCATAGTGCACTGTTGTTACATTTTTTTTTCAGTTCAACATCCACTACAGTCTGTTCACATTTAAGAGAACAAGCCTGTGGCTTACATTAATATTTCCAAATGACAGAATTATCTACAAAATTCTATCTAGCTAGGCTTGTCATCTTCACCCATCTTCACACTTTGATCCAGTCCCTCACATTCATCTACTAATACCCAGCTTCAGTCTAACTGTCACTCCCTTAATTCTTGGCCAAACAATCATAAGCTACTCCTAAACCCCTCCAAAACAAAATGTATGATATTTGGAACCTCACAAAAGCTGAAGAAAACTCCTAAAAATCTCAACAGTGCAGATCTCAATGGTACTCTAACAGAAACAGACACATCCTTTAAATACCTAGATTTGTGGCTAGACCAGTCACATAACTTCCAAACTCACATTGAAAATATCATGAAAAAGATCAGCTCTCTTTTATTTTGGTCCTGGAAAAAAATCTCCCTTTCTCTCCAGACCAGCTACATCCACAATATGCAAAGGTGCCCTCCTTGCTCAAATTGAATACAGGCTTCCCATCATAGCCATATCCCTTAAAATGTTTCTAAAAGCTCACCCACTCTACAGTCTGATGAAAACAAAATCTACTTATTCATTTCCACTTCACATCTCAGGAACAATCCTCTCCAAAGCCAAATGGCTACCAGTCTCCTACAAAGTTGAGCTACTTCTGAGGTATCTACTTTTCAAACTACTTCAGCCAGGTTCCTTCCTGCCTTTTGATGCCAATCTACATAATTAAACCACACCTACAAAGTCCAAAACCTTTCCCATTTAACTTCCTCACTCCAGACCCCCCCAAACCAAACTGCACTGTAACACCCATTTCCTCTCCATTCTTGCACACAAACTCTGGCAACCCCCCTCCCCCCACACACACACACCTAAAAGAAGTCACCTCTGACTGCAAGTGCTTTGCCACTAGGCACATCTCCTAACTCCCTCCTCACCCACATCACTTTTACTTTGACCCTCTATTCTCAGCTGTTGCTTCCTTCGCATACTTACTATTAAAATTAATTCACATTTGATTTTCTACTCTGCTAATATTATTTACATATTGTATTAATTATCTATGGGGGTAATTACCTCTTGTGATTACTCCACATTTGTGAATTTGTTCTGTTTTATTTTTATTTTTATTATTTTTTATGAATGTATTCACCTGGGCTATAGCTGAAAATGGTCTGTCATGATCAGTGTACTATCCTGGTAAACACATTAAATAAGTAAGTAAGTAAATAAAAACATACAGGCCAGCAAAAGAGTAGAGCCAGCTCCTGCTTTTGATAGCCCCATAGAGTGTGGATATGGATTTATTGACATTAAAAGTGGGGCTTTTGCTGAATCTCAATGTGGACATGGCGGAGGGCACTAACTCAAACTGTTGCAGTGATAGTGACAGTCAGTGGTTTGTACCTGTCAGGGATAGTGTCATCAGCACAATAGAAGATCATTTCCTTGTACTTCTAGAACAGACTAATGGCTGAATCAAGGTTAGGGATTGTAGGCATTAGAAGGGGGTTTTGACACTGCCCTTAACCCTAACCATACCTTAGAAAAAAAAACCTTTTTGTAACACTATCACTAATCAAGCCAGGCACAGACACACACATAGGTTCATAGGTTCATAGGTTCATACTAGGCTATCTGCCCTAGGGCATTTATAAGCCTAGCCAGAGTGTGTTTGGCTTTCGCCACCCATTTTAAATTAATTTTGCTATGCCCTTTTTCGAGATTAGAATACTGTGCCTCTGTCTAACAGTGACACAGAAGTGATACCCGGGGTAAACCTACGATCTCCCATCCACTCATCAAGATTCCTCTTGAAGAGAGTCAATGTGGGACTCTGCCTAACCTGGACTGGGATTTTATTCCAAAGTGAAGGGAGCCTCTGGGTTATGAATCTGTCCCTCCAGCATGTCCTATTTATTTCAGTGCTGAGGTTCAAGTCTCTCGAGCGCGTAGCTCGATGGGATTTGGATTTTCTGAGGTGCAGCATGTCCATTAATTCTGGGTTGGACATGGCTTTATACGTCAGGCACAGATCGCCTCTGAGCAGGCGGTATGCCACTGAGTAGAGCTGGAGTTTCTTTAATCGGGCAGCATATGGCATCTGTTTGAGCCCTTTGATCCTCTTGGTGAGGTACTTTTGGGGTCTTTCCAGTTGCTGCAGGTGTCTGGTAAGGTACATCCCAAAAGGGGCATTGTACTCAATTATGGGCCTGATGAGGGATGAGTAAAGAGGCACAATGACCTCTCCTGATCTAGATGTGAATCCCTTCATGATTAGGTGGGCTATATAAAATGTTTTTCTAACCACTTTGGCCACGTGGTTGTCAAATGAGAGATTGCTATCAACTTGGGTCCCCAGGTCCTTAATTACTTCTTCTGTACTTAATGGATTACCACCTATGTGGTAATTTGTGGGCACTTTGTTTTTGCCAAAGGGGATGACTATACACCTTTTGGCATTTAGCTTGAGGCCATGGCTCTGGCACCAGTTGTCTGTTTCTATGAGGCCCTTTTGGAGGATGCTTGTGTTGGCTGGAGAGTCGATTATAGCACCCAGTTTGCAGTCATCTGCGAACTTGGTCAGCCACAGTCCTTCCGTGTTGGCCTGTACCTCCGAGAAATATATACCGAACAAGAGAGGTCCCAGGACTGAGCCTTGTGGGACGCCACTTGTAACTGGTTTGGAGTCTGACATGGCTCCAGCAATTCTAACCATGTGGGTTCTGTCCTTGAGCCAGTTTGCAACCCATCTAGTGACATAGGGGTTTATATTTAAGCTGGTGAGCTTATCTATAATGCCCGAGTGGGGTATTGTATCGAAGGCTTTTTTGAGGTCCAGGTAGGCTGTGTGGACCACCTTCCCCTCATCAATGGCCTTGGTTTAAGAGACAGGTTTAAGAGACAGGATCTGCCCTTAACAAAGCCGAACTGGGTAGGATCCAGTGTCTGTAGGTCCCCAATATCTTTATTTATGAGGTCCATGATGATCCTTTCCATAGCTTTGCAGACCAAGCTAGTCAGGCTTATGGGGCGATAGTTTCCAGGATCTGTTGAGGCACCACCTTTGTGGAGAGGGACCACTGTTGCTGTACGCCACTCTTTGGGTACATATCCTGTAGTAAGGTTGAGATTGAACAGTAGTTTTATGTTTGGGTTTAGCTCTTCTTGGAGTTCATGTAGGGCACAGCCCGGGACACCGTCTGGTCCCATTGATGCTGTGTTTTTTGCTTTGGAGAGGGCAGCTCTTACCTGAGCATCTGAGATGTCAGGGGGGCAGCACTCTGCTGGGATAGATATTTGCCCTTTTGGTGGGGAGGGGGGGGGGAGTTTGCACTGAACCTGTTAGCTAGGATGTTGGCAATGTCTGTGGGTTCAGTATATTTTTTGTCATTTTGGACTAATTCTGAGCATATCTGGGAATTCCCACCCAGGTTCCTAACATAACTAAAGAAAGCCTTGTGATTACCTTAGTGTCCTGTGCAATTTTTCTCTCGAAGCTGGCCTTAGACAATTTTATGAGTGCCCGTAGTTTTTTGCTAATACTGATCAGAGATGCCTTCCCTTTTTGGGATTTTGCATTGTCATGTAGTAGCTTCCTCCTTCTATTGTATAGTTTGTTTATGGCTGGGGTCCACCAGACAGGACGTCTGCCTTTGGAGTATTGGGTCTTGGTTTTATTTGGGATTGCATGATCCATGCATTCCTGAAGGTGTTCATAGAATGCGTTTATAAAGGATTCTGCAGTCTGGACTGTATTTTCCACAGGCCTGGGGACTTTGAAGGATTCCACCTCGATTCTGAGGAGTGTGAAATTTGCTTTAGAGAAGTTTTTCACTGTGGTTTTCTGGGCAGGGGGTGGGGTCGGGATGTGACTAACCAGTGAGATTAGTTTATGGTCTGATCTTACCAGTGAGGGATACACTTCTGGTCTGGAGCATAGAGTCCCCATGTTGGTGATGATCAGGTCCAGTATGTTTTCCCCTCTTGTGGGAGTGGTAACAAGTTGTTCCATAGCATTTGAGTTTATAAATTCTAGGAACCTTTGGGCTAGGGTGTTGGAGCTAGAGTAATGCTCCCAGTCTATGTTTGGGTAGTTGAAGTCGCCCAATATAATTATGTTTGGAGAGACCTTCATATATTCCAGTGTTCTCAGGAAGGCCGAGTGGGGTTCCTGGATTTGGGATGGTGGTCTGTAGCAGGCTATAAACTGGAAGGCAGTTTTACCCACTGTTAGTTGCACATGGATAGTCTCTGATGCTTCATGCTGTGCCACCAGCCTGGAGGTGTGGGTATCTTTGACGAATATTGATACTCCCCCTCCTTTTATGGTTCGGTCCAAGTTTTGGGGCCGAAAAGCATGGTATGAGGTATAACCTGGTAGTGTTGGTGTGCTCTCAGGAGCCTTGAACCAGGTTTCTGTTACTGCACAGATATCGATGTTCTCCATGCTAAGGAGAGTTTCGAGTGCATGCATCTTGAGGTTTAGACTTCTGGAGTTGAGTAGCATTACTCTTAGTTTCTTATCCCTTGTGATACCTATGGAGGTGGGTTTGTCTTTTGAGCCTTGCCTAAAAAAGGCACTATGGGGGTAGCAAGAGCCTTTGCCCATATCCAAAAGCCCAGGGGTGACAGGTGCAAGCCGTCCCTACCAAAGCATTGTGGCTTGTCAAGCATGTCATCCCAGGCTGACAGGCATTGGATCCCCTTTGAATGACACCAGTACTTAAGCCAATTGTTGAAATTGATCATCTTGTCTTCATATTGTGGCATCATTCTTGGTGAGGGTAAGATGCTACTCAAGGTCAGGGTCATACCAGCCTGGGCTACATGCTCAGAGAGCTCCACTATGTCTCTTTTCATGTAGTCCAAGGAGGTACGTCTCAGGTCATTCACACCAGCATGGACAATGACTGAGTCATATTTGTACTTGCCTTGGAGTGACCTGAGTGCTTGTGTTATGTGGCGGATCCTAGCACCCGACAGGCAGCTCACCATGACCTTCTCCTTGTTCAGCCTGGTGAGTGGGACGTCAGTGTGCCTGACGATAGAGTCACCTATTACAAGTGTATCAGGTGTGTTGTTTAGCCTTAAGGGCTGTGACTGTACGGCACACTGGCTTTGTGAGCTATGTGTTGCATGTGTTTTTTTTTGGGGTAGCACTACATACACTAACAAATTCCCAAAACAATAAGACTAACCCCTTACCTCACACTTCCGCTAACTCGTATGAGATCATACATACACTCCTAACCCATAGTGTTGAAGCTTTCAATTAATCTGAAAGTTTCGGCAACCATGTAAACTCACTTACCTCATTTCCTGTGCACACCATACTCTCACATTCAAATAATCAAACATCAACAAACATCTTCTTCGGTAATCCCAGCATTCAATATGATTACCAAATGGCAAACATGTTTGATTAAACTGTCTTTTGACAACACCACATGGATCCAGTTGCATCATGCATGCCCTTATTTTGAACATTCAGAATATTGAATGTCCCTTTTCCCTTTTCCCTTTTTCCTTAATTTTGCCAGCTTTTGTGGCTTTGCTGGTATATTTGTGTGTGAGATTGCTTTACATATGTGGATATGTATGCCATAAATTCTGTTACTTCAAGTTCAACCTTAGGAAAAAATAGCATGGTATTCCAGAAATTATACTACTTGTTAATGGATCTCATTTCACTAGTAGAAAATTTGCAGATTTATATGGAAAAATATTTATTTATTTACTTTTGCTCCCTACAACTGATGTCACATTCCTACAATGTCAGCTTCCATATTTCCCTACCATTTGGTTCCCTGAAACACTGTGGCCTAGTTGTAATTTGCACTTGAACTGCCCACATACATGGGATGTAGCCCATTCCCCTAAGGACACTTTCTAAATGGAGTTAGCTGCTATGTTCCAAGGCAGGGAAAGTGTCACCATATTGTGGTCTGCATTGGGGATTTTCTTTTAAACCCTACTGATGAGAGAAGCTGATGTCAACAGGTGGCCAAGCAATGGCACTGTAGGGGGGTAATGCCCTCAACTATGTGGTGATGAATCATTCTACGCCTACCCACTTATTTCAGCAATGGCTTCCATATGAGCCCTGTTAACACCCATCATTGGTGCTTGCAAACCAGCTGTGTTCCCTGCACTCCCTCATCATCATCATCATCTTCATTCCTCTTTCACCCTGCCAGCCCCACTGGGCACTTGAGCCATTAGCCAAACTTGGGTTACCTAGGTCATAGTTAGGGTTTTATCCCTTTATACCACAGAGATGCCTAAAACAAGTGAAATGTTCTTGTAACTACTGCACAATTTCATACTTCCTTTAATTACCTGAGAGTGGGACAGATGTTAAAAGTAGAGACAGAGAAGGAAATGGAAGGTGAGATTGTGGTAGCAAGATGGATTCATTTAGTGTACTCATCCACACAAATCAAGACCAATAAAATCAAATCCAGCCTATGCATCTTCCACAACCATATATAGGTTCATAGGTAGGCACTAGGCTATCTGCCTGAAGGCATTTATAAGCCTAGCCATAATGTGTTGGCTTTCGCCGCCCCCTTAGACTAGTTCCCTGTGCCTCTATCCAGCAGAGCCACTGAAGTGATCCCCGGGGTAAACTTTCTGTTTCCCATCCACTCGTCAAGGTATCTCTTGAAGAGTGTTAGTAAGGGGATCTGCCTAATGTAAACTGGAAATTGTTCCAAAGCATGGGAAGTCTCTGAAACAGGAATCTATCCCTCCAGCACATCCTATTTATTGTTGTGGTGAAGTTTACATCCCTAGAGTGTGTGGCTCAAGGGGATAAGGTTTTCTTTAGATGGAGCATGTCCATCAATTCTGGGTTGGACATGGCCTTGTATGTCAGGCAGAGATCACCTCTGAGTAGGCGGTATGCAACCGAGTACAGCTGGAGTTTCTTCAGTTGAGCTGCATAGAGCATCTGTTTGAGGCCAGTGATCCTCTTGGTGAGGTACTTCTGTGGTCTTTCCACCTGTTGCAGGTGTCTTGTAAGGTACATCCCAAATGGGACGTTGTACTCTATGATGGGTCTGATGAGTGATGAGTAGAGGGGCACAATGACCTCTTTTGATCTGGATGCGAACCCTTTTGTGATTAGGAGAGCCACATAGAAGGATTTTCTAACCACTTTGGCAATGTGATTATCAAAGGAGAGATTACTATCTGCTTGGGTCCACCAGATCCCTTATTACATTTTCCATATTTAGGGGACTACCACCTATGTGGTAGTTTGTGGGTACTTTGTTTTTTCCAAAGAGGATGACTATGCACATTTTGGCATTTAGCTTGAGGCCATGATTTTGACACCAGGTATCTGTCTCAGTGAGACCCTTTTGGAGGATGTCTGTGTCAGCCGGAGAGTCAATTATAGCCCCTAGTTTGCAGTCGTCTGCGAACTTGGTCAAACCATAGTCCTCCTGTGCTTGCCTGTACCTCTGAGAAGTATATGCCGAACAGGAGGGGTCCTAGGACTGAGCCCTGGGGAATGCCACTTGTAACCGGTTTAGAGTCAGACCTAGCTCCCGCAACTCTCACCATGTGGGTTCTGTCCGTGAGCCAGTTGCCAACCCATCTTGTGACGTAGGGGTTTATGTTCAGGCTGGTGATCTTGTCTATAATACCAGAATGGGGAATGGTGTTGAAGGCCTTTGCGAGGTCTAGGTAGGCTGTGTGTAGCACATTTCCCTCGTCTATAGCCTTGGTAACTGTCTCAAAGAAGTCCACCAGGTTTAGGAAGCATGATCTGTCCTTAATAAAGATGAACTAGGTAGGGTCCAGTGTTTGGGGGTTCCCAATGTCTTTGTTAATGAGTTCCATGATGATGTGCTCCATAGCCTTGCAGACCAAGCTAGTCAGGCTTATAGGATTATAGTTCCGGGGTCTGTTGTGGCTCCACCTTTGTGGAGCAGAATAACCATTGCTGTGCGCCACTCTATGGGTATGTAGCCTGTGGAGATACTGAGTTTGAACAGTGTGTTTAGGTGAGGGCTTAGTTCGTCTTTGAGCTCATGTAGGACGCAGCCTGGGACACCGTCTGGTCCCATTGATGCTGTGTTTTTGGCTTTGGAGAGGGCTGTTTTAACCTGAGTGTCTGTGATTTCAGGGGGTCTACATTCTTCTGGTATAGTTATGGGCCCTTTTGAGGGTGAGAGGGGGGTGAAGTTTGCACTGAACCTGTCTGCTAGGATGTTGGTGATATCAGTCGGTTCAGTGTATTTTGTGCCATTCTGCACTAACTCCGAGCAGATCTGAGCATTGCCACTTAGATTCTTGACATAGCTAAAGAATGCCTTGTGGTTATCTTTGGAGTCCTTGGCAATTTTTCTTTCGAAGCTCGCCTTGAATGATTTTATGAGGGATCGTAGTTTCTTGCTGATACTGATCAGAGATGTCTTCCCTTCTTGGGATTTTACTCTTTTCTGTACTAGTTTCCTTCTTATATTTATGGCAGGGGTCCACCAGACTGATTTCCTTTTCTTGGAGGAGAGAGTCTTGGTTTAGCTTGGGATAGCATGATCCATGCATTCTTGTAGGTGCCCATAGAATGCATTAGTAAAGGATTTTGCAGCTTGGACTGCATTATCCTTTAGCATGAGGGCTTTGAAACTTTCCACCTTGGTCTTAAGTAACGTAAAGTTTGCTTTTGAAAAGTTTTTCATGGTGGTTTCCTTGTCTGGGGGTGGGGGCGGAATGTGGATATACAAAGTGATTTGTTTATGGTCAGATCTAACCAACGTGGGGTTGACCTCCGGTGTGGAGCACCGGTCGCCCATGTTGGCGATGACCAGGTCCAATATGTTGTCACCTGTGGTGGGAGTGTTGACCAGTTGATCCCGAGTGTTTGAGTTTATAAATTCTAGGAAATGTTGGGCAAGGGAGTTAGTACTTGAGTAGTTCTCCCAGTTAATGTCTGGGTAATTGAAATCACAAAATATTAGGGTGTTTGGTAGGACCTTTATGTTTCCCAGTGTTTCCAGAAATGCGGAATGGGGGTCCTGGGACATGGTGGGTGATCTGTAGCAAGCTACAATTTGAATTGTAGTTTTGCCCATTGTTAGTTGCACATGGATGATCTCTGAAGCATCGTGCTGTGCCACTAACCTGGAGGTGTGGGTATCCTTGATGAATATGGATACACCCCTGCCTTTTGTATTTTGGTCCGGGTTCTGTGGCCGAAATGTATGGTATGAGTTGTAGCTTGCTAGTGCTGGGGTGCTCTCTGGAGTCTTAAACCAGGTTCCTGTTACTGCACATATATCGATTTTCTCCGTACTGAGGAGTGCCTCGAGTGTGCATTTTGAGGTTTAGACTTCTGGCATTGAGTAGCATTACCCTCAGTTTTTTGTTACTTGTGCTATTTACAGTGGCGGGTTTGTCTTTTTAGCCTTGCCTAAAAAAGGCACTATGGGGATGGCAAGAGCCTTGGCTAGTATTCAAAAGCCTAAGGGTGACAGGTGCAAGCCATTTCTAGCGAAGCAGCGTTGCTTGTTGAGCATGTAATCCCAGGCGGACATACACTGGATCCCCTTTGAATGGCACCAGAAACTTAGCCAATTGTTGAAATTGATCATTTTTTTCTTTATACCGTGGTATCATTCTTGGTGAGGGCAGGATGTTACTCAGAGTCAGGGTCATACCGGCCTGGGCTACGTGACCAGAGAGCTCTTCCATGTCTCTTTTCATGTAGTCCAGGGAGATACAGCTCAGGTCATTCACACCAACATGGACAGTCAGTGACAGAGTCATCTTTGTACTTGTTCTGGAGTGACCTGAGTGCTTGTGTTATGTGATGGATCCTGGCATTCGACAGGCAGCTAACAGTAACCTTCTCCTTATTCTGCCTAGTGAGTGGGATTTCAGTGTGCCTGACTATAGAGTCACCTATTACTAGTATGTTGGGTATGTTATTTTGCCTTAAGGCCTGTGATTGCGTGGCACACTGGTTTTGTGAAGTATGTGTTTCATGGTTTGTGTTGGGGGGTGGAGGTTGCTTGGATGTCTGCTTTGGAGGTCTCTGTTGCTTTTGCAGATTTTTATTTAGAGCCTCCGAGTATGTTTTCGTGTATTTATGTGTATTTTTTGCCGGTGCTGGTTTAATGGGTCTATGTGAGACTGGTGGTGTGATGCAAGTATTTCCCTTCTCCTCTTGACTGTCTGATCCAGTCTTGGGTTGAGAGAGCTTAGCCTCCAGTTTGGCTGTATAATTGCATCTCTCGCATGTATTAGTGTTTGGTGGTAGGAGGAAAGGGTTGTCTGTGTACATGAGGCAGTTGTAACATTGCCTCAAAATGCCCAGATTCACCAGCTGGACTGGAGAGTACATCTGATACTGCCCTTTGGACATGCTTGGATAGATACAGTGAACTGTTTTACTGAATGGCTGGTAAGGTTGAATAGAGAGCCTTGTCCTTCTGTATGGTATAGGGGGGTCTAGTGCTAGGGTTTATAAGTACTTGCTATGCGTTTTGAGCAAGTGCTGGGCTGATAAATTAATGGCTTGAGTGCTTAAGTTGAAAGTTTGTCTAGTTTCAATGGAAAAATTGAAGAGGAGACTTTGTGGCACCGGGAATAGTTATACCCTAGCTAACCGGTGCTGCCCGGTGCACAAAACCGGGCAAATGATTTTTTATAGCAGGGAAATGAAAAAGATAGAAATTATCCCAAAATGGCCAATAGGCTACTAATTTCTGGGCTGAAACCACTCCTCCAGGGACAGATAGGCTGCTCAAAGCTCCCCTCTCTCACAGGTGAACAGAGAAACTTCCTTATATCCAAGTAAGGTATGGGCAAACACAGAGATTTGTAACACAGCCCATGAATTCAGCACTAACCTGAAACCTGGACTATACTAGCTTAGAAAGGCGGGAAACAAGTTTTTTTTTTTTTTTTTTGTTTTGCAAAATAAATTAAAAAAAACATGCTTTTGCAGGGTATTCCCTTCTTTAAATATATTTTACTATTACAACAGAAGCTATAAATCCAAAAATATCTGGTAGAACAAATCACTGCACTTAATATTCCTCTAGCAGAATGTAGCCACAAGAAAATAAATATAAATCAAAATATATGTTACATTCCAGTAAACCATAGGAAAATAGTGCACTTTTGATCAGGGTCTTTCATTAAGATTGCATCCAACATAATCTAATACTAGCATAGAAGACAGCCATGGTTATTGTTCAGTTACAGAATTATCCACATATGATGACAGGTTTACTTCCATGAAAAATGTTTTGTCAAAAATCTGAGATCAGTGTTTGACTTGCTTTACCAAATTTGAAAGAAAAACATCCAAAAAATAGTCTCAGAAACAGTTAGTTATTGCTCTCAGTTTAAGATATCATCCTTCAGGGGAAAAAGCACAGCTTAAATTTTGAAAAGACTAAAATAACTGAGCAGTTATTGATAATAACAGCACAGGGAAGTTTCATAAACACAGTTGTAGGAATAAGTGACTTTAATGTTTCATAGGTCTGCCTAAGGAAGAAAATTTACTAAAATAGGGAAAAAAAAGACATTAAGAGTAATTTATTACACTGGATAATGACCAAGATCTTCATTTTAGCCAGTAAGATTAGTGACAATGCGGACTTTAGACATGTACAGTGAAGGCCCCATGGGTCTTCCACAAGAAAAAAAAAACTTCTGACTCACTGTTTTGGCATGAAGATGACCAAAAGTAGCATAGGTAAGGTCCAGTCAGTGATCATGCTGGTGTATATATGCCAAAGTCATTCCTTAGTCAAAGTAGCATGTATCTGCTTAGCACATTTCCATATATTCTGAGACACTGTACTCACACATACTGGATGTGTCATGTAATTTATTGGTTTTGTAATGAAATGGATTAAGCAGTGACTAAGTAAAAACTTCTAAATCTCAGCTGCATTTAGCTGATTTGATCCTGCATTTGACTTGCCTAGGCCTGGTGCTAAGCAAACACTAATTCTGGCATGCTCATGCACTACTCATGGGTTTAGATTGACATAAACTGGTATCTTTACATTCTGAACAGCTAAAAGGTGAGTCATAGTGGAAAGAGCTGAAAAAAAGCATTAATGAGTGTAGCTTCAGTAGACAGTGAGAGAGATAGCGAGACAGAGAGAGAAAAAAATGTGTGTGCCTGTGTGCATATATGTGTGCATGCATGCACACGTGTGTGTGTGTGTGTGTGTGTGTGTGTGTGTGTGTGTGTGTGTGTGTGTGATACTAGGTTTACTTTATGTGTGTGTCTATGTGCATATATGTGTGCGTGCATGCGTGTGTGTGTGTGTGTGTGTGTGTGTGTGTGTGTGTGTGTGTGTGTGTGATACTAAGTTTACTTTATGTGTGTGTCTGTGTGCATATATGTGTGCATGCCTGTGTGTATGTGTGTGTGTGATACTAGGTTTACTTTATGTGTGTGTGTGTGTGTGTGTGTGTGTGTGTGTGTGTGTGTGTGTGTGTGTGTGTGTGTGTGTGTGTGTGTGATGCTAGGTTTACTTTATGTGTGTGTCTGCCAGGGGGACAAAAAGAATTTCCTGTTGGCTGCTCATCTGTAGATAATGTTTCCACCATCTCCCTCCTTCCTCTTCCTTTGGCAGAGCCAGGGTGTTGCAAAGTTTGAGTTACCACAGCATAGAAAGTGATCTCAGGCTTGGCCATTTTCTACTGCTTAACATTGTGT
The DNA here is from genome assembly GCF_019279795.1 of Protopterus annectens. Taxonomy (NCBI): domain Eukaryota; kingdom Metazoa; phylum Chordata; order Ceratodontiformes; family Protopteridae; genus Protopterus; species Protopterus annectens. The sequence goes on from NC_056731.1 coordinate 517,018,659, forward strand.
TAATGAATTCCACCACACATGCCTCCAATCATGCACAGTTTCCACTGGAAGTTCCATTGTTCTCCAGTCACAGTGCAACAAATTACATCAATCAATAAAAGTATTTGAATACTGAACCACAGAATCAACCACAGAAGAAACTGCAAGCAAGCTGAAGAGGAAGTTAATTTTTCAAGAGAAAGAGGCTTTTTTAAAATGCATGCTACAAGTATTGAGTTTTCAGTGCTGGTACAATCTCCAAGGGTTAATTTATAGAAAGCTTAACAATGGACCATGCTTAGTCATTTCTTCCACATAGTTCATGAACTCAACACACCTTCATTTTCACTTAGCCTCTTTGAAAGAAATGTAGATGTCTTTGTAATAAAGTGTTCAGATCAAAATTTTGAAAGATTCTGAATGTTACAAAAATGAATTCACGAAAGAATTAGGGATGCCTGTAATGTTAAAGAAACAAAAGCACTTACTAATTGCTTTGTTCACAGTGAGCATGTCAGCTAATTAAAGCAGATCAATTACTATAATGTAACTATTCTGTATGAATGAATCATGTCCGTAACAGTGCTCACTTTGGCTTACATTTATCATTGTAGCCATGCCTTGATCTTACATTTGCTTTTAATAGATAACATGGCCATATAATGAGCCATCCCTACTTAACATGTTTTTGGGAATTCTTAATACATATGACTGCTTGACCAGTTGCCACTGTATACTACTTACAGTAGTAAACCATGGCAGTAGTATGCATTTAAAGCCATGTTAAAGCCAAGAGGAAATGTACCCATTACAGAGTAGAAGCTGCCTGTGCAAACAGTGAATTTTTATAGATGTCTACTGTGCCTGCTTATATATCCTAATTATTTTGTAAATTTATGACATGTTGTTTCAAAATCCTCACCCTTGATGATCAGTCCTCTCAACGTCTCAGTGCAAGAAATCTTTACAAAGCCAGAATGAATGGGGGACCAAAGGCCCAAAAATAGGGACAGAATTTAAATATTGCTCCTATAAACTTAGAAAGTCACGAGAATAACAGGTTTTGCATTATTATATATTTTCTGAAGGATATAAAGTCTGAAACTCAAATGTCTGTCATTATTTAGTATTATTTAGTGACATCAGTCTTCACTGATTTGCCAGAAAACCACAAATTTTATGGTGAACAGTCCAAAAATACAAGGCAAAAATCTGGACATTCTGCAAAACTCTGCACAGATGAGAGGTATGTGATGACTTACGACAGTTTAGAAATGATATAAAATCAGGTCATTGAAGAAATGTGGTGTATCAAGATAGTAGCTTGTGTAGTTTGATTACATGATAGTGCAAAATCAGATACTGTTAAAATCTCTGGAGGCTACAACAAGTTAACAACTATAATTAGGCTGTGTACAAATTCCTTTTCCTCGGAGATGTGTGTAAGAGTAATGCAACTGCAGACAAGACAATTATGAAAAAAAATGCACTTATTTATAGATTGATTGACAGATAGGAGAACAGGACCCATGTATACCATTTTCAGTTACAACCTAACTATCCTCCTCCAACATGATATAACAATCAATAACTCTAGATAACAAAACAGGATTAGTAAAAAGTAGAACATTACAGCAGTAAATTTCATGTCCACATCTGTTACATATGAGTTTGCTGTGATATCTTATCTTTTGAATGTTGTGGCATTCTTTCAAGGGGTAAGAGCAGAACATGATGAGGTTCTGATAGTGCATACCGCTTATCTTGACCTTCCTATATTATATGACACTATTCCACTTAAGGGAATACTTTTCATAAAATATTATGCCTGTGTCACCAATCCTAGCCAGTTCAGAATGTGTTTGAGAAATGGATTATACAAAATTAATTTTGAGAGTGAAGCTTGAGAGGTAAATCCATGATCAGAGGCCCAACAATAGTTATTTGCAATATATGTGGAATTTTAGCAATTTGATGTATTTCCAGTTTAAACAAGGTGTGTGTAGGGGCACAAAGAGTCAAGAGCTGTGATAAACTTTGCACTGTCACACAAACGACAACTAGGTGTTAAGTTAACCTGTTATCCAGCAAAAGATTGAAAAGCTATTAAAGCACTTCACTGTGTCACAGTCATTTTTTGTCAGCAAAACATGTCTAAAAGCTTTTTTTGTAGTGGCTGACATCTGTGTGGCAGAACATACCTAGTCATCCACAATTATTGTATGCATGAAACTCACTCTAGCAAGCTAGTTATAGTTAGGTTCTGATATTCTTATGTATGAATTTTACTGAAACAAGGTTACCTTTTTCAGTTTCAGAGCATTGTCAGCACACTGCACATATTACAGAAACATTAAATGTCATTTCATGCATAACTTAGTGGGGAAAACGCTGGTTGAGCAACAGAACATGGCATGTCAAGGAAAAGATGGCCTGTCTGCCTTAAAAGGAATTGTCAGTGGTGGCCCACAGGGCTCTGTACTGGATTGTTTTATATTTGGACTATTCTTTTTAGAGATGCAATTAGGAAATGAGGTATGGATAACTAAATATGCTAATGACTGCAAACTGGGTGATATATTGTGTCAATAAACATTTCTGGAGTTCTTCAAAATGATGCAGTAGTAATGAATGGTAACCATTTGAAATGTTTGGACCTGCACAAGTGACTCCTAAAATACAGAGACTGAATAGCTAAAAAAGCAGACTATACATACCACATTTGAGAGGACCATTTCTCAGAATATTACAAGGTATGGATATCTTGGAGTTGGTATAATACATTTGGGGATTTAGGGTGTATGGGGGTGCTTGCCCCTTGGAAAAAAAAAACAAGTTGTAAGGAAGAAGATGTTTGAGATTCAATCTTCTCCTGTCTTTTTGGACTTTTTTTGGTCTATCGGCAATCAATGTTTTGTGCGACAACATTTCAGTACGGAGCCATAATAACCTTGCCTTTAATGTCAATAAATGTACGATATTGAAATTTGAAAAAAGGAAATAAATTCCAATTGCAAAATAGATAGATCATAAAAAATATACCATCATTAATACTCAGTGACAATGGTAGACAACACAGTTTAAACTTTAACCAGTTTCTACATACTAAAATCTGGAAAACACATTTTGTGCCCCATCTGCTTCAAAAGTCATTTCTAGTAACTCAAGGGAGATCATTAAATCACTTTATAACTCACTGATCAACTCAGTATTCAGTACATTCCTCTGTTGTGTTGCCTTTAGATAAGGAAACTGAAAATATTTACAAAATGTGCAATAATTCCTTTCTAGAAAAAAAATCACAGGGTTGGAAAACTTGAACTGTTCAGAAATGCTACAGGAATCATCATTATATTTCTTTCATACAGGTTACATAGATATAACCTCTACCTGTCTGATGCAGTTCTATTTGAAAGTCTATGTTTGCAACATACCATTGGAGGAGCTAATACCAGATAGGGAATCTTATTGCTAAAAATTTTATATTAATAATACTAACTTACAGAATAGCTATTTTTTTCATTCCACAAAACCTTTATGAGTGCATGAATGAGCTGTTAAGTGATGAAGCTTTCCCTTACTATTAGATGAAGCAGTTGCAAGGCGTTAGAGGACAGGTTATATATAGATTTATATAGACAGAGTTATATAGATTTTGCACAGGGTTCTAAGTATAATTTTGCCTGTGCGGAATAGCTATATTCACCCTATAAGCAGTAAGTTAGGGATGCAGTTTGAAAACACAAGACAATGCAAAGAAGTATTAATCTGTATGAAAGACATCCAGTGATTACAAACAATGGAGACAGCCATCTTAAATTGTACAAGAGCAGGTATGTCAGTGTGAGAGGTAGAGAGACAAATGTTGTTGTTGTGTCTTTTGGCTTTTCCCGGTTAGGGGTCGGCACAGTGGAACTCCGGTCCGCTAATGATTGGTAGTTGATTTTTACGTGCCGAGTTACCAGCCCTGATGCACAACCTTCAATGAAGGTATGCCCATTCACGCATGTCTCCACGCAGAAGACGCTCTAGCTGAGAATCGAACCGGACAGCGTCTTACTGTGAGGAGACTACGCTACCGCAGCACCACTACGTCACCTGCTTAGGCCACCATGGAGCTATGAAGGCTAAGATAAAAGCAATTGTTGAAGTTCCACCTCCAAAGTGGCTCCAAAGGTGCACCTGTTAGGTTACCATGCACTTCATTATTCATTCAGTGCATTATTCTACATCCATTAATGCACATACACAGGTATGTATACATTCATTAATGCATGCACACAGGTATGTATACATTCTGAGTCAGCAACTCATCACTCAGTGACTCACTCACTCATTAACTCTCACTCAATCACTCATACTCAGTCAATACCTCACTCATTCAGTCCGTAACTATCACTCACTCACTCACTCACTCACTCACTCACTCAAACTCATGAGCTGAGTCACTCACTCAGTCACTCATTCATTCAGTTGTCATTCACTATTTCAGTCTGTGACACCACTGCACTGTCCCAGTAATCAAGGAGCCTCAATCCTCACCACTGGCAACAATGAGGAACATACACAATGGGAGGATAACAAGTACATACACAATAAAGTACATGCACAGTAAAGTACAATTTCCCTTAAGAGCACAGAGAGATCACAGTCAGTCTGGGGATGGTTTCTCCCTTTTTCTCCAGATCTCCAATAAGACACGAACGAGAACGTGAATTCTGACCTGGGTACACTAGATCAACAAATCCACATGTTTAAAACTTTATTATTTAAATATAAGAAAATTCAGTTAGAAAATGAGTACCTAACTGAATGTATTAAGAGGGAGCAAGTCCCTAAAGGACTACGAATGTGGAAATATCCAACCGGGGTGGAAAAGGATTCACATCTTTACAAAGAACTTTTGGGATTTTTTAACAGACAAGGCTGTGAATTGTTACGTATTCTTATTGTGGATAACAATAAGAAAATGGCACTGTTGTTAAGAGAAATTAATCAGGTAGATGTCAACATTAAAAATTACTTATTGCTTGAATCTAAGAAAAATGTTTTTAATGCTGTGTTTGATACCGTCTATAATGAACTCAGTGATTTAAAAGGGAGAAAGGAAAGGAAGTTATGTAGGGACAAAATGGATTATGAGAAGGGTGTGGCTTATCCAGACCCCCCAAGAGGGCAATTTAATCAAATTACTGGTAATCACAATACTTATACGTTAGGGCAAGCTTGTGAGACACAGGATGATGATAAGGAAGGAGAGGAAATCCCTTTAGAACAAGCCCCCCTCAGGAGATCGGAGAGGCTAATCAACCAAAGACAGACGAGGTCGAACTATTACAGTCCTCGATCTGCACCACGGAGGGGGAGGGGGGATGGAACAACTACCGGAGATAAGCAGCCCATCACATACTGAGACTGAGAATGTGATTCTTTCAATTGTGACTAATGATTAGTGACTTCAGTATTTATAATTACAGTGGTCTTACTGTCACTAGGGAATGGGCCGATTTTCTATCCAAAGGTATGAATTTTGTGCCTAGTAGTAAGGGCAACATAGTAGATGTTATGGTGCAGTTAAAACTATTTACAAGGAAATTAAATCTAGCTTTATTTTTTCCTGATAGTAATTTTACTTATGGCTCAAACCTTAGGAGGCCAAGTACCTTTCAACCTTCCAATCACCCTTTGGTACAAATATTTGAGGTTCTATGTGAAAACGACATTAGAACACGATTGGGTTATAGGCATAATGACTCACCCATAGACAATTTAAAAATAGAGGAGAAGGGTATTTTGAGTGAAATTTTACATCAAACTAATATAAGACTTATGAAACCGGACAAGGGTGGGGGTCTAGTTATTATGAATACTGATGATTACAATAGTAGAATGTTTGACATACTATATATTGAAGTGTACACTGAGACCTCATGAAATGAATTAAACATAGCATATCGTAACATTGACTTAGAATTGGAGCAACTTTTACTGAATGGACAAATCACACTAGACACACACAACTACATTTTAACCAAACATCCCAGGATTCCCACCATATTTGGAATACCAAAAATTCACAAATCAATACACAGTCCACCTTTAAGACCCATTGTAGATGCCAAATCCTCCAAAACATTTAGTATAGCAAAATACATTGACAGTATGACTAAGAGGGTCCTTGATAATCGGACTACTATAATTAAGGACTCATGGGACTTCCTTGGTAAAGTCAATCAGAATATGTATGACAGTGACCTCATCCTGGTGACTATTGACGTCTGTGACCTGTTTTCAGTTATACCACATGATATAGGTCTGGACTGGTTCTATGAGTTTCTATGCAGTAATTCATCATTGAATCATGACACCATCTTGACCATCCGTACTTGTATGGAGATGGTTTTGGAAAATAATTTCATTACATTTGAAGGACATTTATTTAAACAAAGGCTTGGAGTTGCCATGGGTGCATGTTGTGCACCAATCTTCGCCAACATTGTCTTAGCACATTGGGAAGATCAATACATTTTAACTCTGAATTCAGGACTTCATGGGTATTGTATGGGCGATACCTTGATGATATTGTCCTGTTTTGGAATCAATCAGAACAAGATTTGAATAGGTTCTTTTCGTACATGAACAGTACCACCAGTTTTTTGAGATTTACTATGGTCAAGGATCTAGATTATATTCATTATTTGGACATCACCATAAAGAAAGATTATGTGAACAATTGTTTTATTTCCCAACTAAATAGGAAACCAACCTACTCTAACACATTATTACATTTTACTAGTGCACATCCTTTGCACCAGAAGAAGGCCCTGGTCAAGGGCCAATGTGTTAGATTGGCCAGGATGGTGTCTGACTTTTATGACTTTACCAAGGAATGTGACAATTTGTCCAATATGTTTCAGAGAAGAGGTTATCCAGAGCCGTTTCTATCAAACATCATTCAGGAAGTTATAAATAAGAGGACCAGTGGACACTTTAGAGCCCTATTGGGCAATAGGGATGACCACAACAATGTGAGGCACAATAATACTATTTTTACACATGCACTGACACTCACATATTCTGCAGATTTTGAAGAAATCAAATACATAATACATAAATATTGGAAGGTTTTTGATAATGATATTGGGGTCTTGGACAAGATAGGTAATAGACCCACTATAGTTTATAAAAAGAGTACATCAATAAAAGGACTACTTGAAAAAGGCAAACCTAATATCACTAGAGGTGGCACGTATAAATGTGGTAGATGTCCCCAGTGCCCTTTCATGATGGATACGGACAAATTTAAACTTAAGAATTTTGGATCCATTACTAATAAAAAGAAAATGTTTTGCTATACTAAGGGGGTTGTTTATATTGCAGTATGTAAAAACTGCCAAGGTTATTATGTGGGGAAAACAAAAAATGCTTTTAGACTTGGAGTCTACCAACATTTATATGATATCAAGCAGAAAAATATGAAGAATGCTTTATTTAGGCATATTAATGACCAAAGTAATCACAGTTTTAGTTTTTTTATTCTTGAACAAGTTGATTTGGGACAAAGGGGCGGACCTGTTGAGGAATATTTAGAGTACATTGAGTTAAAGTGGCAGATCAGACTGAATTCATACTCCCCTCCAGGTCTTAATGATAGAATTTCTATAGCACCACTTTTGAAACTTAAACAGTTATTTATGTTATGATTTATTTATATTGTCATTGGTATTTTTTGCCTTATAACATTCTTTACATGTGACACTATTGATTCAACATTTGGTTAGCTGACTTTTTGTGTACTTGCAAATAGGGGGAGTATTCAGTACTACCTTACACTTCCTGTGATGTTTCTTAATTGAAAGGAAATGATGTGGGGTAATATTTTACTAATTGACTGTGTGTGTATTTAAGGAGTTATCAGCCAGCAATTCACTGTTCTGAAGAAGTCTGAGTATTGACGAAAGTGCTTAACTTGTTGTTTTATCATTTTAAACTGTGACTTTATGTGTATTTGTACTTCATTTTTGATCATTGGATTGAGTAAAGAATTTTTTCATTATTCGGGCTCCATCTCGTTGGATACCACCCTGCATCTGCTGTACTTTCTGGGATAGCTTTTAAATTTATAATACACATTACTGCTGAGTCATTTCAGATTACATCATTCTTGACACTTCTGCTTAAGTTTCCCAGGCTCACAGAGGCTCCCAAGTTAACATTTCTTTTTGATCTGCACCTGCCAGGAAACCATAGCAATAAAAGACACTTTACATGTGAAACCTAGTAATTATCTCTGTCTTAGGACAATAGAAAGAATTTCCAGCTGCAGACATCCTGTCTCCGAGCTTGAGATCACACACAGTTTACATTTATCAAACAAGCCTGTGGATCATATTAATATTTACAATGACATAGAATTATTTACAAAATGCTATCTAGCTAGGCTTGCAGCCTCTCAGTTTATCACACTATTAAACCAAATTGTAGTTTTGATCAAGCACCAAGCTATTAAGAGTGGCCTGTACATAGTCACCAAATACATATGCAAGTACTCTAAGAGCTTAAATATCTGTAAACAAATAGCCACAAAGATAGGTTTAAATATATTTAATAATAAATAATAAAAGAGGAAGACAATACTTAATCCACAAACACAGTTACTTCAGAGTTCAAAATCACAGGAAATATTTTAAAACAACATTGCAGGACAGTCTTACATTAATGCAGAAAACATCTAAATTAATCTTTACTATATTCCTATCGATCTCTAAAAGAGATACTATGTTCTAAATCTTACTTACAGACAAGTGCAGATGTGATGATGAGTGCATGTTTTTGCTAGGTTCAAGACAAAATACAAAATGCACAGTCTCTCTCTTAGAGTCTTAAATTAATATGAAACATTACAGCCAGGTTAGCTTGAATTACATCACTCTTTGTCACCCAACTTGAGTTCCCAGGTTAAACAGAAACTTAACAGAATTTACATCTCTGTGTGAGAAATACATATCTCTCAGAACAGTGCAGCTGCTAGGAAGTCAAAAAGCAATAATTACATGTTAAAACTAGTAACTACTTCTCTTCAAGACAATAGAAAAATATGTCTAGCTCTAGACATCCTGTCTCCTTGCTGCATTGAAACTAACTTTTATAGCACATCATAAAGCACTTAATTTTAACTTATTTTCTTGAAGTTTTGTAAGTTAATCTTCTATGTTCCAGCAGGGTATGCTGTGGTTACATTGTTGAAGCTCAGTACATAACATGCAGTTTTGTATAAACTATATCAATATTCACAAATGACAAAGAATTATTTACAAATTTCCAGATAGCTGGGCTGGCAGTGTGACACAGTCAACTATTACTCACATACTCACTCATTCACTCACTAGCTCACTCATTATCACTCATTCATTCATTACTCACTGTCACTCACTCACTCACTCACTCACTCACTCACTCACTCACTCACTCACTCACTCACTCACTCACTCACTCACTCACTCACTCACCCAGGTATATTATCAATTTATCACATATTTACTCACTTCCTCTCTTATTCACGGATGACTTATTCACACTACAATGCTTATTCTAATGCCTACACTTTATTACTCAGTCACATACTTGCTTACTGCTTACATACCTGTCATATATTCACCATTCACTCATATTCTAATTATTCTCTTCATTCACTCATTGGACACTTATGCACATTTACTTTTATGCTCCCTTACATAAGCATCATTCATACACCCCTCGTATTCTTATGGAAGCATCCATACCCAGTACTATAGCTTTCACTCACCCATGCATGCACTGGCTGAGCATTCACACTCACAATCACTTACTGGTCTCACAAACTCATTCACAAATTCACAAGTGAGTAAACTTATGTACTCAACTATGCAGACACATGGAAACACATCCATGGTCATTCTTGAAAAAATCAGTCATTCAGGGGCATAGGAATTACTTTATTTAAGGCTATACCTATGGTGCAAAAGTCCACCTTTGTACTCACCTACACTGCCAATCACATACTCATTCAAACACTCATATACATATGCATGCACTCGCTGTGATGTGCAGTCACTATTGTCTTTTTTAATAGAAATGAACATAACAGTCACTTTGGCACTTGCATAATTGTACACTTCCTTGTATGTCTATTTGTGAAACCACTCCTTTAGTCTATGCAATAAAATGCTTGTATTAACCCAGTCGTGAACTCATTGAGCAAGTCATAACATTACTCAGTTATGAATACAGAGATGTGATCATTCATGCACTCACATGTGATTTATTTGGTGACCCACCTATTCATCACCTGCTGATGCTGACACGGTTTCCTTTACTCGCTGACTCACTTTTGTGCTTATCAGTTATGAGTGCAATCGCTCTTTTATACACTTAGAACTCAATAAATTACTCATTGGCTAACATGCTTGTCTTTTACTCATCCTCTTATAGAATTTCTCAGTTTCATCCATGCTTATATTCACTTGTGATTTATTATTGCAGCCACACACATTTACCTGTGCAAACTCATATAGCTATAATTTTCATTTTATTGCTTAAATGTAGACACAGACACACGCAGAGATACAGACGCATGTATGCATGCACATACTATCTCTCTCTCTCACACACTCACACACACACACACACACACACACACACACACACACACACACACACACACACACACACACACACACACACACACACACACACACACACACACACACACACACACCTTTTGGTGACACATTAAGTAATGATTATTTTTTTTTCAGTTATCTGGCCAATTATTCATTCTTTTCAGTATTAAATGAGACACATAAGAGCTCATTGAATAACATGGCCATCAAATCAAGTACTCCTGTACATTCTCATTTTCTGCCTTAGTTGTTTTCCTCCAGGGCTGGGGCAGACAATGTTTGTCATGATGGCTTAACCCTTAGTTGATCTATGTGATCAACAGTTTTTGAAGATGAGTTAAATTGCTTGACACTGCCTTAATCATTCTGCACCTGTCCACATAATACATGATGACTTATGCAACCTTTTATACTGCATCATATCATACTCACGCTCTGTGGTTTGTTCGTATCATACTCACGCTCTTTGGTTTGTTCGTATCATACTCACACTCTTTGGTATGTTCGTATCATACTCACTCTTTGGTTTGTTCATGCAGCCAAGTACTGATTTAAATGGTTACTAAGGCATCCACTGATAGATAAAGTTGCCAGATAAGACAGCAGCAGTTGCTTATTCCAGCCTTCATTAAAGCACTTACTAACATTGTTCATTCTTTAAATTAGGTGCCAAAGACGGACATACACATACACCAACTGAGGTGTTTTCTGATGGACTTATTCAGGCATTCTGCCCTGTGTTCATGTTCACATTTGCTCTGTTATATATTCATGGTCTTATGACTCACTTCTGCACTTACTTGTGCACTCATTCACACAATCACACTCCTATGCACTGGAACTCATGAGATAAAAGTTTATGTAATTAAGACATGATAACCTAATGTGAACTACAAGTTGACAATGAAAGTACAATATTAAATCTTAGAGATACTATCCAGATAGAATGTTGACTTAGTCTCTATGGGACCTGGGGCATCACCACGTGAATGTCTTTTGAAACTTATAGAGGCATTACATGTACTTTAGATAATGTTTGGAAAATAGTCTTTCTTGATGACTGTTCAAGGTCCAATAGGAAGAAATGGAAAATGTCAAAGGCAATTAATTCAGCTTAATCCATGTTATGTGGAATGCAAACAGAAGTTCTTAGGATCAAACCTGGATCTGAAAAATTGCAGTTCATTTCAGTCATTCCACTAAGAGTCTGCTGTACAACCTATATACATATTGGTTTGAAAATGCAGTCAAACTAGATTCACTGAAATAGGAAACTGATTTCCTCCAAGAGAAAATGCCTCATATTTGATTATATTATATAAGGACATCTAGGAAGGAGTTTGGGGCTTTAACCTCCTGAAAAAAATGTGAGTTTGAATTGGACTTTAAATTCTTTTTTAATTCAAGAAGAATTTGATTCTGTTGTCATTTATAGCTGTATTATTAGATCATTTTTATTTCCATTCCTTACATAGAAGAGAAAACTACCTTAACATGTCGCTGATGCAGACAAACTGCTGTAGAGTGCTTGGTTTGTGTTTGTGCCAGCTTAAATATGT
>NC_056731.1:517033357-517073357 GCF_019279795.1 Protopterus annectens
CCCACAAAACACACACCTCTTTTCAAGGGCAACCTGAAGGACTCCCAAGTTAAACAGCTTGTTTTGAATCACACAGTAGACAAATGCAGGCCAAGGAATCAAACCAAAGTTTATGGATGAAGCTCATTAGAAACTCCTATCATTAGTCATGTGAGCCAAGCTACCATACAGTCATGCTTGTCGCTTGTTTGGACTTGTTGCTTTGTAATCACATAATTATATAGTGGAAAATCAATACCAATCCTAGAGAAGTGCTAATGGGTATGTCTGACATTATTTTACTGGAGCTAAACATTGTCGGCTGTGACTTGTGATCTACCTTTATGTGAAAAATGCAGACTATCAAATAGAGTAAGCAACTCTTGTAATGTTCTCATTCTCCAGATGCTCTTTTCTTTACTACTTGCAATGCCTGGTTCATCTTTTAGTTATGTATTATACGGCAGAACAATAGATTACCTGCCAAAAGAGTTCGATCACCAGTTACATAACAATACAGTCAGATTCACCAGTATTACAGTATCGAATACATTTTGCATCCTTGTATAAGTTGAAAATCAAGTAATCTCTTTGAAACATTTAAGATGAATAGTAGAAAGCAATGCCATGAAGGTCTGGTATCACCTTATGAACCTCACAGTATGTATTAAGAGAAAATAACCTGCCAAATTAAATGACATATACAATTCTATTCAAATAGAATTGATTGCATTGCTGTGATACGAAATGACTTTTGACAATTGTAATCTATCCATTTAATATGACCTTATGATGTATCCACATCTGGGAAAAGTGATGCTAAATGTATTGACAACACTGACAGACTTGAGACATGATTGTTAATGCATCCAGGCCTTTTATTCAGGGCATAATTTAAGTCAACTGCAGTGAACTTCCACAAAGTGTGTGAAATGGCTTCTCAGCTCTAGAAAAGATTTGAAAAAGGATAGCTATTATATCTATATTACATTAATAACAGAAGCTAATATAATACATTGCATTTATGTCGCTTGGATATTGGTTGTAAAATAGAATGCTTGTTTTTTTCTGAAATGCTGTTTAATTCTCATTCATTAGATGTATTAAAACAGAGCCCTGTCACCCTCCCTCCCTCCCTTTATTATCCTAGAATGCTGTCCTGCCCATATATTTGGAATCACTGGATTATGAATGTTATGGCTATAATAGGACATTTTCCTCATATGTTATACACAGCATGATGACTTGAACTGTCTTATGATTTCATCACATCTATGATTTCTCCATATGTATCAGTTCTTTTGAAAATAACACAGATACTAGCTCACCTAAAACCCAAGACATGTTCCACACCATCTACTTAGACATTTTAACAAAAGTAGTTGTTTGAACTGAAAAAGAAAAACTTGAGTAAGTAAATAAGTACAAGAGTCATCTCACTGCTCCATGTTTTTGAGAAGTCTACCAATCATCACCACTGGAACCAGTTTTTCCCCTTCCAAGATTACTCTTTCTCTAGATGTACTACCCTGTTTGTGTAACATATCCTATACCACTAGCTTCAGGATGTGTGCTTCTCACTGGCACTGGGTTCTCAGATTTATTTCCCAAGTACCTGTGATTATTGCTTTGAATCAACGAAGTGCTGTGCCCTCATGTAGTTCATCCTAAAACAAATCCTCTGTACTCTTGATAATGATATCAGTGCTACTGAACTTATAATATTCTCCTGCTACTGATCATTTATAAGAATTTACTTGGTAAGCTATACAACATGAGTTATTCATCACAGTACTCTCATGCTACTGAAACTATATATGATATTACTTGGTAAGCTGCATAGCATGAGTTACTATGGTCCATTTCTAGCTCTTTTGTAGTTCCCTGTTTAAAATCCGCGTTTGCACGGCTTTGCGATAGCAGCACCGGTTATACAAGGTTAAACTTCTTCTGGCTCCACCAGGTCTGCTCTTCAAATTTTCCCTTAAGGAAGCTCTACTCTTAGTATAATCAGACTACTTGCTATATTATAACCCTAGCACTTGTTCCCAAAACTTCTCTACTAGTAAGCACTCTCGTACTAAGTAAGCACTATATCCACCTACCACCCCTGTGAATATCCACTTCCCTTAAAGGCACAGCACTCCCTTATACTGTTCTAGCATGTTGAGTGGTAGATTACTGACGTCCTCTCCAGTTCAGCTGGTTAATCTGGGCATCTTGAGACAATGCTACAATTGTCTCATGTACACAGACAACCCTCTCCTCCTCCCAACAAACACAAATACATGTGAGAGATGCAACTATATAGCCAAACTGGAGTCTGAACTCTCTCAACTCAGGGCTGGCATGACCAGACAGGAGGAGATGGTAACCACACACACAACAAACCCAGTCCCACATAGACCTACTACAACTGCAAACCAAACACATAAAAACACAAAGACATACTCGGAGGCTCTAATAAAAAACTTACCAAAACAACAGAGGCTCCCAAAGCAGACATCCAAAAATCCACCACCTCAAAACAAAACACATGCAACACATACTTCAATAAATCAGTGTGTCAACCAATCACAGCCCTTAAGGCCAAACACCATGCCTGATACACTAGTAATAGGTGACTCTATAGTCAGACACACTGATGTCCCGCTTACTATGCTGAACAAGGAGAGGGTGACTGTGAGCTGTCTATCGGGAGCTAGGATCCGCCACATAACACACGCACTCAGGTCACTCCAAAGCAAGTACAAATATGACTCCGTCATTGTCCATGCTGGTGTGAATGACCTGAGATGTACCTCCCTGGACTACATGAAAAGAGACATAGAGGAGCTCTCTGATTATGTAGCCCAGGCTGGTATGACCCTGACCATGAGCAGCATCTTGCCCTCACCAAGAATGATGCCACAATACAAAGACAAGATGATCAGCTTTAATAATTGGCTCAAGTACTGGTGTCATTCTAAGGGGATCCAATGTCTGTCTGCCTGGGATGACATGTTGGACAAGCCACGCTGCTTCGCAAGGGACGGCTTGCACCTGTCACCACTGTGTTTCCGGATATTGGCTAAGGCTCTTGCCACCCCCATAGCGCCTTTTTTTAGGCAAGGCTCAAAAGACAAACCCACCTCCTTAGAAAACAAAAATGGAAAAAAACTAAGGGTAATGCTGCTCAATGCCAGAAGTCTAAATCTCAAGATGCAGGCACTCGATGCACTCCTCAGTATGGAGAACATTGACGTCTGTGCAGTAACTGAAACCTGGTTCAAGGCTACTGAGAGCACACCAGCGCTACCAGGCTATACCTCGTATCATGCTTTTTGGCCCCAAAACCTGGGCCGAACTACAAAGGGAGGGGGAGTGTCCATATTCATCAAGGACACCCACACCTCCAGGTTAGTAGCAACACATGAAGCATCAGAGACCATACAGGTGCAACTAACCATAGGCAAAACTGCTATACAACTGGTAGCATGTTACAGACCACCCTCCCAATCTCAGGAACCCCACTCAGCCTTCCTGAAGACATTGGAGGATATGAATGTATCACAAAATACCATCATACTGGGAGACTTCAACTACCCAAACATAGATTGGGTACATTATTCTAGCCCTAACACCCTAGCCCAAAGGTTCCTGGAATTCATAAATTCAAATTCACTGGAACAACTAGTCACCTCTCCCACTAGGGGAGATAATATACTAGACCTGATCATCACAAACATGGGGACAAAATGCTCCACACCGGAGGTATACCCCTCACTAGTGAGATCTGACCACAAACTAATCAACCTGGATATACATATCCCACCTCCACCCCCAGCACAAAAGACCACAGTGAAAAACTTCTCAAAAGCAGACTTCACTCTTCTTAAGACTGAGATGGTATCCTTTAAGCCCACTGGGCCAGTGGATACCACATCCCACAATGCCGAATCCTTCACAAATGCTTTCTATGGACATCTCCAAGAATGCATGGATCATGCAATCCCAAATAAATCCAAGTCCCTCTCTACCAAAGGCAAGCGTCCTGTCTGGTGGACCTCAGCCATTAACAAATTGTATAACAAAAGAAGAAAGCTACTGCACGACAGAGCAAAATCCCATAAAGGGAAGACATCTCTGATCAACTTTAGCAGAAAACTACGTTCTCTCATAAAAACATCCAAGGCCAACTTTGAGAGAAAAATCGCTAAGGACACTAAAGATAACCACAAAGCCTTCTTCAGCTATGTTAGAAACCTGGGCGGAAACCCTCAGATATGCTCAGAGTTAGTTCACAACAGCAAAAAATACACTGAACCCACAGATATTGCCAACATTCTGGCTGACAGGTTCAGTGCAAATTTCTCCCCTCCCTCACCCCCAAAAGAAGAAATACTTATCCCAGCTGAATGTAATCTCCCTGTCATCTCAGATGTCCAAGTAAGAACTGCCCTCAACAAAGCTAAAAACACAGCATCAATGGGACCTGACGGTACCCCGGGTTGCATGCTACGTGAACTCCAAGAGGAGCTAAACCCGCACATAAAAATGCTATTTAACCTTAGCCTTACTACAGGATATGTACCTGAACACTGGCGTACAGCAACAGTGGTGCCACTCCACAAAGGGGGTACCTCTACAGACCCTGGGAACTACCGCCCCATAAGCTTAACCAGCCTGGTCTGCAAAGCTATGGAAAGAATCATTATGGAACTCATAAACAGAGACATAGGGGACCTACAGACACTTGACCCCACCCAGTTCGGCTTTGTAAAGGGCAGATCCTGCCTTTTGAACCTGGTTGACTTTTTCAAAACAGTCACTAGAGCCATTGATGAGGGCAAAGCAGTCCATAAAGCCTACCTGGACTTGGCTAAGGCCTTCGACACAATACCCCACTCAGGCATCATAGATAAGCTCAACAGCTTAAATGTAAACCCTTATGTCACTAGATGGGTTGCAAACTGGCTAAAGGACAGAACCCATAAAGTTAAAATCGCTGGAGCAATGTCAGACTCAAAGCCAGTCACAAGTGGTGTCCCACAGGGATCTGTCCTGGGACCCCTCTTGTTCGGCATTTATTTCTCAGATGTTAAAGCAAACATGGGAGGGTTGTGGCTGACAAAGTTCACAGATGACTGCAAACTAGGCACCATAGTCGATACACCAGCGGACACATACATCCTACAAAAAGGCCTCACAGAAACGGACAACTGGTGCCGGAGTCACGGCCTTAAACTAAATGCCAAAAAATGTATAGTCATCCCCTTTGGGAAAAACAAAGTACCCACAAATTACCACATAGACAGCAACCCACTGAGTACAGAAAACGTAATCAGAGACCTAGGGACCCAAGTTGACAGCGACCCCTCATTTGACACCCACGTTGCCAAAGTGGTTAGAAAAACATTCTACCTTGCACACCTCATCATGAAGGGATTCACATCCAGATCCAAGGATGTCATTGTACCCCTATACTCTTCCCTCATCAGACCCATGATTGAGTACAATGACCCATTTGGTATGTACCTCACCCGGCATTTGCAACAGCTGGAGAGACCACAAAAGTACCTCACCAAGAGGATCAAGGGTCTCCAACATATGTCTTATTCTGCCAGACTAAAGAAACTCCAGCTATATTCAGTAGCATACCGCCTGCTCAGAGGTCATCTCTGCCTGACGTACAAGGCCATGTCCAATCAGGATCTGATGGACATGCTCCACCTCAAAAAATCCAAATCCATCAGGACCATGAGAGCTAAAGACTTAAACCTCGGCACAAGTATGAATAGGACATGCTGGAGGGATAGATTCATAACCCAGAGGCTTCCCATGCTTTGGAACAAGATCCCAGTTCATGTTAGGCAGAGCCCCTCACTGACTCTCTTCAAGAGAAATCTTGACGAGTGGATGGGAGATCGTAAGTTTACCCCAGGGGTCACATCTGTGTCACTGCTAGACAGAGGCACAGTAAACTAATTCTATTATATAAGGGGACCTTCATTGTGTCACTACTAGAAAGAGGCACATTATTCTAAATCTATTCTGTGCATTGTTGTGCCATTTCATGGGGTGGCGAAAGCCACATCACTATGGCTAGGCTTACAAATGCCCCAGGGCAGATAGCCTAGTACTAAACTATGAAACTATGAATACTCTCATGCTACTGAAACTATATATGATACTACTTGGCAAGCTGCATAGCATGAGTTACTCATCATAATACTCTCATGCTACTGAAACTATATATGATATTACTTGGTAAGCTGCATAGGATGAGTTACTCATCATAATACTCTCATGCTACTGAAACTATATATGATATTACTTAGTAAGCTGCATAGCATGTGTTACTCATCATAATACTCTCATGCTTACTTTAACTTTATAATAAATTACTCTGTAAACTGTACAATGTGAGTTACTCATGCTGCTGAAACGTTCTATGATATTACTCGATAATCTGTGCAGCACAAGTTGCTCAATACCTCACACTTAAACTTTATATGAAATTACTCTGCACAATACCTCACACTTAAACTTTATAAGAAATTACTCTGTAATCAGCACAATATAAATTACTTGTCACAATACTATTATGCTACTTAACCTTTCTATAATATTACTTTGCAAAGTGCGCATCCTGAATTGCTCAGCGCAATCTTCTCATGCCTACTTTAACTTCATAAGAAAGTATTCTGTGAGCAACGCAACATGAGCTGCTTGTAAGAATACTGTCATGATACTGAAACATTATATGATATTACTCAGTAAGATGTACAGCATGAGTTACTCTGTTGTGTGCTCATGGGGAATCCTACATGTAATCAACCGTCTCACCTTTTAATTACTTGCTATTAATACAGCAGATATAATTAAATATCATATATCTCTGTGCAGCAGTAACATATTTATTTTACCAGATAACAGACAATTAAATCTGAATGTAGGTATAATGACGTTGTTGCATCCACTAAGGGATCTACATGTACAAATTATTTTTCCAATGAATCATGGGATTTTTCTAATACCGCTTCTTTATTATTCATTAATGGATTTAAATAATTATCACTTCTCTAGGATTAAGGTACCTAGATTGATTGAAAGATAACTATTTGTCTTTCTGGTTCATTGTCTGGTAAGGAATACAACTACTCAGGCTTACTGGAGTTTTTTTAATTAATTCCTAAAATATCAGTTCTGCTCTCCGAACTACAATTGTTACTCATCTTTTTCTTTCAATTCAGTTATTTGCAGACATCTCACTATCACTGCCTTCCATTAGTTGTTCCCATTGTTTGCACAATGGCTCCTCAGATACTAATATTCTAAAAGTCAATATAAACCTTCACTGAATGTAACACCTTTCCATTCTTTTTATAGTGTAAATTGACATTCATATATATTAGTTGTATCAAACATATTACTTAATTATCCCAAATTCATTTGGGTTCCCCAAAAAATCTCTAGAATTTTAATCAATTACTCATTTACATTTCAAAACAAGCAAATGTTGACCACCACTCTTGAAAAGGGAAAGCATAATCTGAATCAAGATTTTAATTCCATTAATCAAAACTAGATGCTTAGTGAGTAAACTAATGAAATAAAATAATCTAAGCATATGCTTTAATAAACCAATCTCTTTGCAAGGTATCCTCACTAAATATGTATACTCAAATTGTATTCCTGTGATCTGTGTGAAAAGTGAATTTGTTTGAGTACACCCTGGGTAGATTTTAGGACATGCTCCCACATATGCATCTATGATCCTTTGTTATTACAACCATGTCAACATAGTTTATTTGGTTGTATGCAGCCTAACTAAAAATAAAAAGATAAGCTCTCAATAGAATTGTTTGTTATGTTATTTTACTTTTGGAAGATCTCAGTATCACATTTGTTTTATGCTATAATTAGTTAAATGTGGCTAGGTCCAGTCTGATTATGTAATTCCCTGTTCTACTGTTTGATTATTCTCTGAATTGCTTTTAAATTTGAAATTACAATGTATGGAAAAAAAGGGAGCCCATGTGTCATTCCTTGATACAGTTGAACATTTTGATTTGATGAAGGCTTAAAAACTGAAATAATTTGATCAAGATATATATTGCTAGAATTTAATATTATTATATGTTTATAACCAAAGCATTCATTGAACAAATTAAAAGTTTGAAATAGTATTATTTTCTGAAAGAACAGAAGATAAAGTTTGCTTGATATAAATACCGAACTTAGAGTTTCTATATAACCATTCTGTTAAAGAGCAGTAGGACCAAGGGAAAGAAATGTTTGTGATATGAACAGAAACAGTCTTAACAATACATTGGATGTTTTAATATGTAAAATTGATGCAAATGTATTTTTCTAGGAATCTAGCCATGTTAAAAATCATTAACGGTATTTTTTTATAGGGAGACACAAGTCCCACACAAGTACCACAATACCTTTGTGAAATATGAGTACTCCAAGACAAAGAAATCTTGGACTTAATTTTCTCAAATTTTCACACATTCGCTCTTGTTATTCCACTACTCTGACTTATGAGTCTTAGAATTTAAAACTGTGTTTTTGGCACCTCATAGTTAACCATCTGCTGCTTTCAGTGCCTTCCATTGTCCACTGGATCTATCAAGACTGCCATGATCTTCCTCCATCTGACTCTGATTTTGACTGTGTTTTGGGTTGGTGAGGAGATTGAGGTAACCAGGGGCAGTATAGAACTGCTGTTGAGAGTGTATTTTGGGTTGGCGAGGAGATTGAGTTAACCAGAGGCAGTATAAAACTACTGCTGAGAGAGAGTTTTTCCTTTAAGGCCTAATTCCTGTCCCCACTCACACTTACCGTGTCAATGAGATGGTGTGCAATTGGCTTGCGGCTTATTACCCTTGCCTCTGCATATGACTCAGCCAAGGCCCTACATCACTTGTAGACAACACTCCCTGTGTATCCCCAGCCTCCATTAGGGATCAACTATAGAGATGAGATGGGGCATGTTATCCCCAGGATTGACATGTCCATCCTACCCACCTATGTCAGTAAGTCATTAAGTGCTTAAACTGTTAGTCAAACTTTGGGCTGCTGAGCCATAGTCAGACCTTTATCTCTTTACACTATCGGTATAGGCAATATTTGGAAACTATTATCTGATACTCAATTGCTGTGAAGGAAGATTAGTCTGGAATCCAGACTTACCTTCATAACTACTGACTCTCATGTATCTGTAAGTATGCTATTTGACATAGCAGAAGCTTTTAGTCATTTTTTGTATGTTTTTTTTAATTTGGTTGTAGATTTAGAAGTTCACTATAGCTCTTGTATCCAAAATGAAAAAAAAAATGTCAGCCATTGGAGATGAGACAACCTCTACATCATGTATTAGAGATTCTCTACACTAACAATCTTAACCTAGTTTGCAAAATGTATTTATGTATTTCTTTTATTTCTGTCTTAACCTGAATGTGATAGCCTTTTTTATTATTTTTCTGGGCCTCTCACTTGTACACCATCTGGTCCACCATTATGGGTCATACTCATTTCTTCCTCTTTTTAAAGGAATGACAGCCTTTCATGATGTGCTTGTCATGCAGACAGTCAGTAAGTCATTTTCTGATACTGGCATAACTCCTCCCCTTTGGGAGCTGCCACACCCACCCACCAAAGTGTGGGCTTACTACAGAATACACAAAGCATGTGCACACATTCACGCATGTAAAAGTGACAGTCATATGAGCTGCTTGGAAGACCCAAGCATGCATTCCTGGCCCCTGCACTGTATTCCGTGACATTCATACTCCAGTGGATGGTATGTCAACATAGGAGTGGACTGGAGTTCTGTGTTAACTCAGGATGAGGTACTCACTTTCAGCCTCTAAGGTCTGTCTCTCCAATGCCTGAATTGATAGTCAATTATTAGTTAGATAGGAAGCGGGTAGGGTTTATCTTTCTCGGCCAGATAACAACCCTAATAGTTTTATTATTGGAGCACTTGTAAGGCACCCTACAGTTTTGCTGTAGCAAATATCTGAATGATATTGCTTTCTAATTAATTGTGATCTCACTGAAGCAATTAAGGATATATGACATTTCACTGTCAGATAAGTCTCACTGTGTTATTGTCTGTGAGATTAAAATCACAGTTCTATCTTATATGTTGGCTACTGCTTTTACTGAACTCCTCAAGGTTTTGTTATTTTGACTAGCATAGCAACAATTTTTAACCAAACTGATCAAAAACAGGACTGGCCATCATCAACACTGACAGTGCTGCACCACTTTTCATATATTATTTTCATAAGATCCTAGTTTGACCAAACTGTGCTATAATTAACCATTGACTATTTTGCAGCTTGTATCACTTTCTACTGGTGTTTATGTCTTTCTATAAATGAGAAAACACAATGCAGCTTATTTCAGTTTGTTCATCAGGATATATCCACAGATACGTGCTGCAAATATAATAACAACCTGTATTGTGTGTAGTGGGGGGTTATCATATATATGGATAGGGTCAGCCATATAAAGCAGAACTGTAGGAAATGACAGATTAAAAATGAAGGACCTACTTTAATGGATAAACATCTTTACAACACACAGAAATGCATTTGTTCAAAGGGCTATGTTAAAGTCAGCTGACTGTCAAATATATATGAATCTTTTGTTTCAAACATGAGTTTGGATTCCCAAAGAACCAACCCCCCCCCCAAAAAAAAAATAAATAAATAAAAACATGGGCCAGTGAGAAGCAGCTGCACAATTTGGTTCAGACTTAAGTCGTAGTTTTATCTCCTGGATTTTCTTCCTGATTTTTTCTTGACTAATGGCCATCTCAGACTTGTGGTCTGAATCAGCTATCAGTTGCCTATATTTTCAGTGCTTCTCCATGGATAGACTAGACTGACAGCAGCAGAGTGAGTCTTCTTTGTAAGGTGAGGAAGGGCAAATGTAGTTCCTTTAGGTGGTGTGGGGATTCCCATATTTTAGGAGCAGGAATGGAGAAATAATGGCTGGTACAGTGTTGCCTGGTTTAATAGGGTTGGAATGGAGAGGCTGTTTGGGAGAGGCTTTTGAGGTTGGAGTGTGTGTGTGTTTATTTTAATGTTTGGCTGACTAGCAGTGGGAATGAAATAGGTTGGAGAGGTTTGAAGATGACAGAACCTAGTATCAGGTCTACTCTATGCAGCACTGGGAGACATTTAGCTTTTCTGAGGGTGAGGCAGTGGTGCTCATGAGAGGGTGAGTTGGTGATGAAGCAACAGATTTTGTTTCTGATACTATGAAGTGTTGCAGAGTTTTTCTTAGAGGCTGCAGGTATTCCATATTCAAATTGGGCCAGAAGGACTCCATTGCCTGTAGCTGCCCTGGCTAGTTTGGATAGGTAGGGTGAGATTTTCATGCACCAAAAGAGAAGTGAGTTAACTTTTGCCCTCACTTTTTCTATATCGGTAGTGGAGACACTGGAGGCCAGACATGCATCAAACAGATGTTATTTTTCATGAAGTGACAGGAAAATCAAAATAATACCTCACCTGGCTTGAAACAAAACAAAGCAATATTTCAGGTTTCTTTTCATGAATAATAGTGTGGTCTCTCACAAGGCCTCTAGGAATACACTGTCTTTACAAGTCACAAGATCCCAAGTGGTGGGACTAACCAGCTTTATATTCCAGATGATTCTTCCACTTATAATACTAATATACCCATTTGTTAACTAGAGAGGATTATTGGACATACAGCCCCTTTTCAGAGTCAACCTGGGAACGATGTCTAGTTAAGTGACTTGCTCAAGGTCACACAGTAGGCAAATGATGGCTGGGGGAATCAAACCCTATACTACAGGAACTAAAGTTCACAGCCTTAACCCATAATCTACAAGTGAGTCCTGACCAATGCCTGCCAGGTCTTGTCAGCAAACTTCAGCTTTCCCCTTCTGAACTTCCATTACAGGAATAAATATCTTGATTCTAGCCCCCCTCCAAGCTATTTAGCTACTTCCTTTTATACAACATCAATTGATAATTAGTGCCTTGTTTATTGGCTAATAAATAGTGTTTACCTGACTAACTGCTGTGGGAATGTTCTCACACTGTAACAACACGCATTTTAAAGATGCATTACAAATTTATTCGAAAAAAACATGTTCCAATGACCCCTCTCCCAGCATAAAACAAGAGGTTGTAGATTCATAATAATAGATTGTAACTATTCAAAAACCCACGAAAAATAACAGCTCTGCAACACAGGACCCAGAAGGAAGGTTGACAGTGGGCAATTCGCCTCTTTGAAACACGTAGACTGCTCAACGTTTATTGTAGAAAATACAAAAAACAAACAATATTTCCACCAAGCGCTTTCACCCGGATAAGTCCGAGCTTTATCAAGGAAAATCAAAGAGGCGAATTGCCCAGTGTCAACCTTCCTTCTGGGTCCTGTGTTGCAGAGCTGTTATTTTTCGTGGTTTTTGTTTTTTCCCTTTTGGATTTATTCAAAAACCCATCAATATTCCTGTTAGCTAGTTTGGGCCTGAGAGTCATTGATACTGAAAGGGTTGGAGAGATACTGACTACTGGCACAATTTTGTACTGTCCTCAGAATGCCTATGGGGCATGATTATTTAAGTGAAGTACTGGCTTAAAAATGATACTTCAAGGCATATTAGGCTGACTTTATAGCTAGGTATTCTCTTTCATGGGTTGAATATCTCTTGTCTGCATTGCACAACTTTCTGCTGATGTTACATACAGCATGATTCACATTTTGAATGTCTTGTGATAACACTGGACACAAATATATCTCTGATACCTTGGTACTTAAGATACACGCATAGCTGGCCTTAGGCATAGGTCAACTAGGCAGCCGCCTAGGGCGCCGCTCTAGCAGGGGCACTTTTCCGGTATTTATTTGGTGTAGGTAGACCAGGATGGGGGCACTAGGTGGTGTGGAGGGGGGCGCCGTAGAGCCCTTTTGCCTAGGGCACCAGTTGACCTAAGGCCGCTCCTGGATACATGCAATAGGAAGATCTGAAGTAACTTACATAGGATCAGAACACAGGATTCTTTTTTAGTTCAATAAATTCTCTGTCTATGTCAAGATACTATTTACCTTGACAGGGGCTTTCCCTCTTGAGAGATCTATCAAAGAACAGGCAATATTCACAAGATTAGGCACAGCCTTCCTATAGTATTGATCTGCTCTGAGGAAAGCCTTCGCCTGGCTCACAGTGCAGGGCGCAGGGCAGTTTTTATGTCCTCCATGTTTTCCTAGTTGTAGCCTTACTGTTCCTCTTTCTATAAAGTATCATTAGTACTTGGCTTCTACCATACCCAATTTTCTTACCATTTACAGCTCTGCTTGCCTGTGTTTTGGATTCTGACACAGCCTGCACTTTTGTTAATTGAGATTCCAGTTCTCTAAATGAATGACTATATCATCTAGGAGTGCCACAGAATATTGGCAGTGAGGCTTCGGTATCCTAGTAGCCATCATCCTCTGAAAGGGGTACTAGAATAGACTATCAAGAGTTATAAATGGTGTTTGTTATTACTTTAGTCGAGAATTAAGTGGTATCTGCTAATATCCAGTCATGAAGACCAGTATAGGCACAGGATTGCTATCAAACTTTGAAATGCTATATTGTTTTCTGAATTTATTAGAGAATCAGATACTTCCATCAGTC
Organism: Protopterus annectens; assembly: GCF_019279795.1. Lineage (NCBI taxonomy): Eukaryota > Metazoa > Chordata > Ceratodontiformes > Protopteridae > Protopterus > Protopterus annectens. The sequence goes on from NC_056731.1 coordinate 517,047,000, forward strand.
TTAGAAACTAGTACTATTGGTTTGCTCCAGTCCCTCTACAAATATTCTGGTATATGTAGTTTAAGCATTTTTTATTCTTCTTCTACTAATTGTTTCTGTGATTCTGATACTATATAAAGTCATTGTCTTCAGACATTGTCTTTGTGTTATGCTCTATTAGTTTAGTTCTAGCAGGCATTTCTGAAAATACTCCATTATTTTTAAGAGACATCATCTTACTTTCTGCTTTTATACTCTTGGTAAGGATTATATTAGCAGTACTTTAGCTGAAGACTACCTGGTCTCTTCTCCTTGTATGCACCTCAGCTTGCAATCTCCTTGCAAAATTCTTTAGTTCCTTCCATGACTTCAATACATTAATGACTTCAATACATTAACGTGATAGATTTTCTCTGTCTTCCACTTTCCTGGCTGTCTAACTCTGTAGTTGGTTTATACTTTAACTAATCTCAAGTGGCCCCCTAACATTTGGCAAGACATCTATTTTCTGTAGAAGACATTAACACTAGTATCTGGTCTTTTTAGTTAAATTTTCTTTGTCAGGCATTCATATTATACAATTCTTGTTGTACCTACTCGGCTTTCTGCATGTGATCCCTTACAATGGACATTACCAGCATTAATTTGTCCTGTAAATTAATATAATGTTCTATCATACATTTAAATTCTGGCCTTTGACTTCCCAAGTTTCTTAACAAAGTCAAACAACTCTTTCAGATGTCTGCTGTAAAAATGTTTAAATGGGGTAAATGCAGTTGAAGGCTGTGGCATCTCTCTGATTGCAGAAATTAAGTGAGAGTGATAACAGGCTCCAGTTTTTTTACCAAATGCATCAGTAGCATTCCTTAGCATAGACTTCATTATGTTGTATTAAACTTCTCCACTAGTCCATCAATTTGTGACTGGTAGACTGATTTGCTCTGTATTTGATTGACATCAAAGTACTGACACAACTGCAGCAGGATAAACCTTGGTCATTAAGTGCCTTTTTAGGGGATATTCAGCCAGGAGAACACTACTTCTGGTTCTCTCGCAATAACCTTAATGTTAGCTTTGTATCATAGCACTATTTCTGGAATGCTGGCAGCACTGTCCATGCTAACTAGTATGTATGTATGACACCCATTGCTATATTTTAATAGTGCCCTATGACATCCATAGCAATACATTCAAATGGTACTTCTATGACATACTTTGAAATTAAGGGACGTTTTCATCCAGGATGAGGTGCAGTTTTCTGGCATCCTGTAAAGGAAGCACAGATGTTCTCTTTCATTATGCCTTGTCAGTAAACTCTGGCTAGTTGACTTGCCTAACTTAGTTTTGTCCATCCCTTAATGATCTCCCAAAACAAGAATATGGGATAGCTTCACTATTTCTTCCCACATCTCTTGAAGAGGTCCAAAGAGGCACGGGCAATCTTTAAAGGCAGTCAGCGTAGGGCATCTGCTTTAGGCCTGTGATTCTTTTAGTGAGGTATTTCTGAGGCCTTTCCAGCTATAAGCTCTGCACCAAGCAGATCTGTACTTCATTACTAGTGTTTTATAATGTTTTGCACTAGTAATTGATTTAGATTTTCTTCTCTTTATTTAATTACAATGTATGAGGTAATTTACTAGTTTACAATATGGTAAGAAGTATACCGTGGTAGTGGTGCTGCGGTAGCATTGTCGCCTCACAGCAAGACGTTGTCGCGTTCGATTCTCAGCTAGAGCATCTTCTGTGTGGAGGCATATGTGAATGGGCGTGCCTTCATTGAAGGTTGTGCGTCAGGGCTGGTAACTCGGCATGTAAAAATCCACTACCAAACATTAGCGGACCAGAGTTCTGCTGTGGCGACCCCTAACTGGGATAAGCTGAAAGACACAACAACAACAATATGGTAAGAAGTATTAGGAACATCATGTTCACTGTCTTTCCCTACAACTTTGGTTATGTTCTGTATTGCACAATGTTAAGTATCATCTTCCTTTTGTGCTTAATTACAGTTTATGTAGCTTATCTGTAAGTCTACTAATGCTGAGTTACTTTAATCAGTAATTTGCCTCATTGCAGAAGGTATAACTTGTAACACCTCAAAACACTGGTATTCCAACCTCTGATACCTTCTCCTGTAAATTGAAATTCTAAACTAAAATCGGCTTCTGCTTTGCTGTCTTTTCTGTTAGTCCAGCCCTCTTGTGTACACTGTTTCCTTTTTGACTACATTCTGTCTACACAAGTGTGAGTAGATAACACTCTTTCAGTTTCTTTTCCTTTTATATGTTGCTTTTCCCACTGCAAATATTATCTCATAACAAAAAATATCCGTTTTGCTACTTTATTTTCTGACAGATACCTGGTATTGAGAATTTGCCTTTATTTGAATCTTCTTAACGGGAAAAATTGGATCAGAACCCTACGTTCTCCTGCTTAGTTCATTTTTAGTACCCACTTAGGAGTCTTACTTCCTATACTTTCTGTTTCAGTTTCTATGCTAATTTTTCTTGTACGTCTGTGCCAATTTCTGTCTTGTACTGATTTTTACTTAAGAGTTTCCAGTTGGTTTGCCTTCAGTTCTTATATTGCCATTTCTTATAGTTATAGAGTTATGTTGCTGTATCAGTGGGACATGCTTCTTATAACAGTCAAGATCCTTTTTATACTATGCAACCGCAATCAAGTTTTAATGACATTCATAACTTCTATGCCAACTCCTGTTTCCATGTTTTGATTCTGGATCTCTACATGAATATCATTGAATTGCTGTCTCTCCATTCTTATGCTGAATATGTGTAGTACCTCATTTTTATTTAAGTGTATTGGTCTGCCACACTGTGTTTATAGATTATCCCTCCTTCCACATTTTCCATAGTGCTTTTAAATGGGGAAACTATTATGGTAATATTACATAAAGTGTAAATTCATGGGTTATAACCATATAATATAACAGTTTTCCAACTGTTTTAATTTATACATGTGTAAGGGGATCATACCTCTCAGGTGTACCTCATTATGGGGAGCGTTCCTCATTCTGAGTTTTTAGAAGTCCATGTTCTTTGCAGTTCTGTATTGAAAGGGTCTGTCATGCATTCATTGTGAAGGATTTTGCTAACTGATAGCAATGGTAAATAATACTATAGTAATTCATCAAAAGAACATTTTATAAATGCAAAGTAATACATGTAACTATCATGTCAACTTCCTAGTTGAAGTTGTTAATAAGCTGTCAGTAAGTGGTCCATATTTTGTCCATTTGTTCTACATTATGAGGGGTAGTGTTCCACATTCTGGAGATGAAAGGTTGAGTGCTAAGAAAAGGATACCCTTTTCTGTCATCAGAAATGCAGATTTCCTCTGCTTTTAATACATACATGGGGACCTTGGCAAGGATTATTTAAAGACTATATGCAAAGATGTTATGGACATTACAAAAATTTATGATAATATAGTTTTATGGACTGGAGGTTGGTGTTACTTGTGTTGGTTTACAATTGAAGATGAACAGGTGGGGTAGCTTATTTATATGCTTTATTACGTAGAAACACATCAGGATGGATAGCAGCTTTACAAAATATAAACAAACTGATTAGCTGACAGACTACACAGACATACATGCTTACATTTCAACAGCTTACTACAAAATAGCAGTCAGGCTCGCACATGCTCAGTATTTATACACTTGTGCAAGCCTCTAGAAAGGTTCTTAACTCATTACAGCTCCAGGCTTTTCTGCGGTTACCTCCTACTGCAGCTCTAGGGGTCAAATATGGCTTGTTCCTATTTGCATCAATAATTACAAAATCATGCTACATGCTAGGTATCAGAATATTTTTATATTGAATCATGCATGATGGCAAACACACGTATAAATATTTGACCTCTATCAATAAATATTTGTTAGACCGGTAAGTTGATAACTTCATTTTCTAAGGATCAAGCCACACCCATTGGGAGTTAAAGGTGCACACTCAAAAGAGCTGCATGGGAGGAATGAGCTAAAGGTGTATATACATATTGATCTACATCCTCTCTCTTTAATGAATTGCCCACAGTATAATGACATTTAAAGAAACATGCAGCCGTACAGACAATTAATAATAAACACAATGTTCATGTCCAAGTTGTTGTGTATCTGGAACATGGTCTGGAATTGTGACCTGATCTAGTGATATAGGAATCAGAACTGGGTTTAGCAACAGGGACAGTCATTGGTGAACAACTTGCTTCAGGAGTTTTGGGATTCTTCTCAGGAACAGGGGTATTTACTGGAACATCCTCTGGAACTGGAAAGCTGGATAACTCACTCTGACATGTAGACTCTCTCTCTCTCTCTCTCTCTCTGTCTCTCTCTCTCAGGTATGATACTGCAATACACTCTCAGACACTGGGACCAAATGTTCATAGGTTCATAGGTAGGTACTAGGCTATTGGCCCTAGGGCCTAAATAAGCCTAGCCAAAAAGGTACCCTGGCTTTCGCCACTGAAGAAATTTATTTTCCTGTGCCCCTGTCGAGCAGAGCCACAGAGGTGATCCCCAGGGTGAATTTCCTATTTCCCATCCAATCATCAAGATTTTTCTTAAAGAGTGCTAATGAGGAGCTTTGTTTGATATAGATAGGTAGTTTGTTCCAGAGTATGGGAAGTCTCTGGGACAGGAATCTATCCCTCCAGCATGTTCTGTTTATTATAGTGACAAGGTTTAGGTCCCTAGAGTGTGTATCTCAGAGGGACTGGGATTTCTTTAAGTGGAGTCTGTCCAACAGCTCTGGGTTTGACATAGCTTTGTATGTTAGGCAGAGATCGCCTCTGAGTAGGCAATATGTGACAGAGTAAAGCTGGTGTTTTTTGAGACGGTCTGCATAGGGCATCTGTTTGAGGCCGGTAATCCTCTTTGTGAGGTATTTCTGCGGCCTTTCCAGTTGTTGTAGATGTCATGTGAGGTACATACCAAAAGGGGTGTTGTACTCTATAAGGGGTCTAATGAGTGACGAGTAGAGAGGAACAATGACCTCTTTTTTCCTGGATGAGAAATCTTTTGTGATAAGGTGTGCCATGTAGAAGGATTTCCTGACTACTCTGGCAATGTGATTATCAAAGGAGAGACTACTGTCCACCTGTGTCCCAAGGTCTGTTATCACACTTTCAGTGTTAAGTAGACTACCACCTATGTGGTAGCTCATGGGCACAGAGTTTTTACCAAAGGGGATGACAATGCACTTTTTGGCACTGGGCTTGAGGCCATGGCTTTGACACCAGGCATCTGTCTCCATGAGGCCCTTTTGTAGGATGTCATCATCATTATGAGTTTCAATTATGGCTCCTAGTTTGCAGTCATCTGCAAATTTCATTAGCCAAAGACTTTCTGTGTTAGCCTGTACTTCAGAAAAGTAGATACCAAACAGGAGATGACCCAGGACTGAACCCTGTGGTACTCCACTTGTCACTGGTCTGAAGTCGGATTTGGAGTCAGCAACTTTCACAGTGTGAGTTCTGTCAGTGAGCCAGTTGGCAACCCATCTTGTGACATAGGGATTTATACCTAGTTTAGTGAGTTTATCTATAATTCCAAAGTGGAATGGTGGTGTCAAAAGCCTTGGCGAGATCTAGATAGGCTGTGTGAACCACATTACCCTCATCTACGGCTTTGGTAACTGCTTCAAAGAAGTCTATCAGGTTTAGGAGACATGGTCTGCCTTTTACAAACTCAAACTGGGTGGAGTCCAGAGTTTGGAGATTACCAATGTCTTTGTGTATAAGATCCATGATGATACGTTCCATGGCCTTGCAGACCAGGCTCGTTAGGCTAATGGGGCGGTAGTTCCCAGGGTCCATGGTGGCTCCCCCTTTGTAGGGGGGGATAACCATCGCTGTGCACCATTTGGTGGGCACAAAGCCTGAGGTGAGGCTATGATCGAGCTTGGTGCTTAGGTGGGGTGCCAGTTCATTCTGCAGTTCGTGTAGAATGCAGACTGGGATGTTGTCGGGTCCCATGGATGCTGTGCTCTTGGCTTTGGAGAGTGTGGTTTTACCTTTGCAGCCATGATTACAGGAACTTTGCATTCTTCCAGTATAGAGATGGGCCCTTTAGGGGGTGAGAGGGGGTAAAGTTAGCACTGAACCTATCTGCCAGGATGTTGGCAATATCAGTTAGTTCTGTATATTTAGTGCCATTGCGCTGTAACTCAGAGCAGATCTGAGTGTTGCCACTGAGATTCTTTACATAGCTGTAGAATGCTTTGTGGTTGTCTTTAGAATCAGTGGTGATTTTGTTTTTGTAACTAGCTTTGGAGGATTTTATGAGGGATCTCAGCTTCTTACTGAGGCTGACCAGGGCATTCCTCCAGTCATGGGGTTTTACTCTTTTTTGTAACAGTTTCTTTCTTCTGTTGTAGAGTTTGTTTATGGCAGGGGACCACCATATTGTCTTCCTTTTTTGGAGGATAGAATCTTGGTTCTGTTAGGGGTAGCATGATCCATGCATTTGTGTAAGCGCTTATAAAATGCATTTGTGTAGGATTCAGCAGTTGTACCTCTATTGTCCATCTGCATGGGTGTCATGAAGTTTGCCACTTCTGTCTTAAGAAGTGTAAAGTTGGCTTTGGAAACATTTTTTACGGTGATTTCCCTAATGGGGGTAGGATGTGGATGTCTAGGGTGATTAGCTTGTGGTCGGATCTGACCAATGAGGAATTGACCTCTGGTGTGCAACACCGGTTGCCCATGTTGGTAATGACCAGGTCTAGTATATTGCTGCCCATGGTGGGGGTATGGATAAGTTGATCCAAGGTATTGGAATTTCTGAATTCCAGAAAACATTGAGCAAAAGAGTTTGTACATGAGTAGTTTTCCCAGTTAATAATGGGGTAGTTGAAATCACTCATTATTAGGGTGTTAGGTTGTACCCTAATATTTTCCAGTGTATTAAGAAATAAGGAGTGGGAATCCTGGGGCATGGTGGGGGATCTGTAGAAAGTTACAATTTGGATTGCGGTCTTGCCCAGAGCTAGTTGCACTTGGATAATCTCAGATGCATTATGCTGAGCAACTAGCCTGGAGGTCTGGATATCCTTAATGAATATGAACACATCTCTGCCTTTAGTGTTTCGGTCCAGGTTAAGTGGCCGAAAGGTGTGGTATGAATTATAGCCTGGTAATTCAGGGGTGCTCTCTGGAGCCTTGAACCAGATCTCTGTCACTGCACAGATGTCGATGTTCTCCATTTTAAGGAGTGCCTCGAGTGAATGCATTTTGAGGTTTAGACTTCTAGCATTGAGTAGCATTACCCTCAGATTTTGCTTGCTTGCACCTGTTAAAGTGGTGAATTTGTCATTTGAACCTTGCCTAAAAAAGGCACTATAGGGGTGGCAAGAGCCTTATTCAGTATCTGGAATCCCAAGGGCAACAGGTGCAGGCCATCTCGGGCAAAGCATCGTGGTCTGTCGATCATGTCATCCCAGGCAGACACATACTGGATCCCCTTAGAATGACACCAGAAGCTTAGCCAATTGTTGAAGTCAATCATTTTGTCCTTGTACTGTGGTATCATTCTGGGTGATGGCAGGATGCTACTCAGGGCTAGGGTCATACCTGCCTTGGCTACAAGATCGGAGAGCTCCACCATGTCTCTTTTCATGTAGTCCAGGGAGGTACGTCTCAGGTCATTCACACCAACATGGACAATGACAGAGTCATATTTGTACTTGTTGTGGAGTGACCTGAGTGTGTGCATTATGTGGTGGATCCTGGCACCCAACAGGCAGCTGACAGTAACTTTCTCCTTGTTTAGCCTGGTGAGTGGAACATCAGTGTGCCTGACTATAGAGTCACATATGACTAGAGTGTTGGGTACAATGTTATGCCTTATGAGCTGTGGTTGAGTGGCACATTGAGTTTGTGCCATGTGTCATTTGGGTTGAGGGGGTGGAGGTTGCTTGTGTTCTTGCTTTGGAGGTCTCTGTTGCTTGAGCAGATTTTTATTGAGAGCCTCCGCAAATGTTCATGTTTCTATGTGTGTGTTTTGGTGGTGTAGGTTTTGAGGGACTATGTGATGAGTGTGGTGTGGTGCATGTGTTTACCTTCTCCTCTTGACTGTCTAGTCCAGTCTTGGGTGAAGAGAGCTTTGCTTCCAGTTTGGCTATATAAGTGCATCTCTCACAGGTTGTAGTGTTGGGTGGTAGGAGGAGAGGGTTGTCTGTGTACATGAGGCAATTGCTGCATTGCCCCAAGATGCCCAGATTCATCAGGTAGACAGGAAAAAACACCAGGAGCTGACCCTTAGACATGCCTGGATAGGTGCTTATTTATCAAGTACTAAAAACTGTTTTCCTCTAGACAAGTGAGGAAAGTTGAGTGCTGTAGTAATTTGTAGCTTATTTAGTGCTTGCAATGAGTTCTGAACAAGTGCTGAGCTCAAAGAAACAGATTTTAGTGCTAAAACTAAAAGACTGGCTAGTTCTAAGGGAAAATTTGAAGAGCAGACTTTATGGCGCAGGGAATAGTTTAACCCTAGGTAAATTTCTCCTTGCGATTCCACAATGTATCATCTCAGCTCTGGACATATAGACTTCATGACTCCAATCCGATCAAAACCTTTTGTCATCTGCATCCTCACTATCTCCCCTTCTCATAATAGATTGAGCAGTTTGCTGGGCTTGGCATAACAGGACTTCTTAGATATGTTCTTTAACAGATGGGCTTTCACTGATCTGTTGTTCTTAACACATGGAACCAATAATGTACTACTAATTGGTAGCGTGGTTCTGGTTTGTCTCGACAAAAGTCTCTGTGCAGATGAACCAAGATGTTCATCATAAGAAACATTTCTGAGATTTAAGAAATTCATGAAAACATCACTATTGTCTCATTTTGACTTCTCTAGTAATTGTTTCACACTTTGAACTGCATGTTTTGCCAAACCATTTGACTGCAGGTACGCAGGGCTACTCGTAACATGAGTAAAGTCCCACTCATCAGCAAATCTTTTGAACTGCTGGCTTGTAAACTGTGTACCATTGTCAGAAATAACTTTGTGCAGACTACCATGGACTGCAAAATAAAGCTTCATCTTAGTAATGACAGTACTGGATGCTAGATTAGGAAGTAGGTCAATCTTGAACCAATATGAATAAGAGTCAACTAACACCAAGTAATGTTGACCATTCCATTTGAAAATGTCTGCAGCTACTGTCGACCAAGGTAGTTCAGGAATATAGTTTAGATGAAGTGGTTCTTTCTGTTGATATGGCTTAGTACTATTGCATACAGAACATGATGAAAGCACTCTCTCAATATTCTTTGACATAGAAGGCCAAAATACTAGTCCTCTCACCCTTCCTTTGGTAGTATCAGTTCCTGGGTGGCCATGATGCAAGATGGTAATATACTCTTGTTGCAAAGATTTTGGAACAATCACTTTTGGACCTTTCATTATAATACTTTTGTCAAACAAAATCTCATCCCTGTAAGGAAAATAAGGTTGCATTTCCACTGGTAAGCAAGATTGCTTTGAAAGCCTTCTTCAACTGATAAAGCGGTTGAGCTTCTGAAGAACTGGATCTGTGGCTATATGACTTCTAAGCTCATCAAGATGTGTGGAAGAAAAATTTCTCACTTCCATGACTTCAAAATCAAGGTTCTCATGTTCATGCTGTTCAGTGGTATTTCTGGGTGATCTGGATAATGTATCAGCAAGATAAAGAAGTTTGCCTTTTGTGTAGACAAGATTGAAATTATACTTTTGCAATTTCAGCATCATGCATTGCAATCTGGCAGAAGCTGTATGCATAGTCTTTCTCAAAATAGTGACTAGAGATTGGTGATCTGTTTTGACCTGGATATGTTTACCATAAATATAATCATGGAACTTCGAACATGCATACACAATTGCCAAGTGTTCTTTCTCTATCTGTGCATACTGCATTTCAGTTTGGGTAAGAGTTCTGGATGTATAAGCTACGGGTCTACCCTCTTGAAGAATGACTGCAACAAGAGCAAACTTTGAAGCATCCCAAGAAAGAGTAACTGGTTTGTGAACATCATAATATCTGAGAGTTGGTGGACTGGTAATTTATCTGTTTCAGGACATCAAATGCTCCTTGGTGTTGTTCTAACCATGACCAAGAAACATCTTTGTGTGTCAGCTGTCTAAGTAGTGCTAAAAGTTGGCTCAAGTCTGGAATGAACTTGCCTAGGTAGTTAACCATGCCAAGAAAACATTGTAAAGCTTGAACATTACCTGGAGCTAACATCTCAAGTACTGCTGTTTGCTTGGAAAGATCCAGTCATAAGCCTGAACTAGTAAATAAATGACCAACATAAGTAACTTCTCATAGCCTGAATTTGCACTTTTGAGGATTCAGCTTAAGAGTTACTTCACATTCTCTTTCCAGAAATTTCTTGAGGTTTCTGTCAGGCTCAGCTTCACCATTACCTCCTAATAGAATATTATCTACTATAATAGCACATGGATACCCAGAAAAAATTTGCTCCATTGCACACTGGATGACTTCACTGGTAGAATTTATCCCAAATACCATTCTCAGAAATCTGTACCTGCTAAAAGGAGTACTGAAAGCAGCTAGCAGTGAAGATTCTCGGTCAAGCAAAATTTGCCAAAATTAACTCTTTGCATCTAAGACAGAAAAAATAGTGGCATTTGGTATAAGAGCAGTGACTTCTTAGACTGTACACATTGGATGATTGATGAGGTCTTTTCAGTGCTTTGTTCAAATCTCTTGGAGCAATACATATTTTGATATCATCTGAGTTTTTCTTATGAGTTATGACCGTGGATGATACCCATTCAGTAACTTCTTCTACTAGACAAATTACACCTTACTGCACCATTTAATCTAGCTTAGCCTTGACTCTACTCAACATAGGTACTGGAACTTTCTGGGCATTGTCTGACAACTGGACTGACTTCAGGGTTTAACTTCATGGAGTACACAACTGGCAGTTTGCCTAGTTTGTTGTCAAAAAGATCAGCATAGGGAAAACGTAGTCTGGGCAAGTACAGTCTGAGCAGCAGTACAAAATATAAATTAACTTATTAACTGACAGACTACACAGACATACATGCTTACATTTCAGCAGCTTACTACAAAGTATCAGTCAGGCTCAAATGTGCGCAGTATTTATACATTTATGCAAGCCCCTAGAAAGCTTCTTAAAGGTGTACATACATATCGAGCTACAGTTGGGACTCTGCTGTTGCATTAAAAATGGAAAATGAGAGGATAATACATATTCCAAGTATGATAAATGCAGAGAGAAACAGAGGTACTGTGAAATATTATGGGCAACCAAAAACATGTTTGTTTTTTTGCAAAATTGATAATTTGATTAGTAATTGTGATAAGAGAAAGTGTTATATTTGTGGTAATGTGATACATGAAGTGAAAAAAATGTGAATTGAAATGTGTAAAATATGAGCAAACATGGCATTAATGGATGGAATATAAGGAAAATTCACAGAAAAAAGTGGGAAGTATGAAAAAGAATGAGATTGTACAAGAACAAATTATAGAAATAGACAAAGGAAATAAGTAGGAAGAACAAATAATGGTAGAGTATAAAGAGTTAGGAAAAGATAAAAAAAATAAAACATAATAGTGAAGAAAAGGAAGGGGAGGGAGAAATGATAAATTTGAGTGATGAGGAAGATATTAATTGTATGATGATTAAGGGAGAAAAGAATTATATTGGAAAAAAACAGTAAAATATAAAAAATGAAAATTTAAGAACATAGGTTTGAGAGAAAATAAAAAGGTAAAAGATGAAAAGGAAATTAATTAATTTAAAAAGTGAGAATTTTAGCTATAAATGTGAATACAATAAAGAATATTAAAAGAAGGCTAGATATAATGGAATGGTGCAGAATGCTTGATATGGATAGAATTATACTAAAAGACACAATCATTTTAATAGAATGAATAAGATTATAAGTGGACAAATTATGGGAAGGTGAGATTATATGGAATATGGGAAATGGAACATGTTCAGGTATAGGAATATTAATTAAAAAGTCAATAGGTATATTGGATTATACTTTAATAATATTAGGTAGAGTAATATTAGTGGATGTAACATGGAAAAATCAAGTATATAATTTTTATTGTAGTCTATACATATGTTACACAAAAAGAAAGATTGGATATGTTTAAAAGAATTTTAGACTATGCGAGTATGAATAAGCAAACATTAGAAGGGGATTTTAATTGTGACTTAAGAAAAAAGAGAAAAAGAGGGCGCTGATGTTAAGTTAATAGCAGAGATTTTGAAAGGTGGAAAATTATACATATGAACTTGAAAATTATACAAGAAGGAATACAAGTGACAAGATTTTCAGATCATGTGGCACTTTGGATAGAGACTGAAGAAAACGAGGGACATATAAAAATAGGTAAATATATTAAATTTTCAAAAGAAATAGATTTGAACGAGTGAGGTAAAAAAAATTAAATAATTATGCAAAAATTATATAAATATGAGAGTGTTACATAAGAACTAGACATGGTGGATAAGTTTCAAAGAAAAATATAAGAAAAGTTTCCTAGAATGGCAAAGATTAAAAAGAAAAGAAAAAATATAAAAAAGTATGCCATGAAGAGTTTAGAGACGTAATAAGAGATAAAAAAGAGTTTTTTGGAAAAGAGAAGAAGATATACAGAATGAAAAAAAGAGAAAATTAAAAAGTTGTTTAAACAAAGGTATTTTATAAGGAAAAAAGTAAGAGATTGCACCCTATGTAAATGAAACAGTAAAAGAAAATAGTAAAATAGTACAAGAAACAAGAAACAAGAAAGGATAAAATGTTAAAACGCAAAAAAGAAATAATTTATGTAATAAAAGAATATATAAAAAAGATATTTATAAAACATAAAACAGATGAAAAACATAAGTAGAGAGTTAAACAATTAAGTAAAGAAGATAATGAAGTACTAGAAAAGAAGACAACTGTGTCAGAAATAAAAAATGTATCAAAAACAGTAAATTTGGAATCAACCACAGGGCTGGATGGGATTGAATATTATATGTACAAAGATGGCTTGGCAGAAGAAGTATTTTGTTGAAGTTTTGAATGAATGGTTAGAGAAAGGAGTGGAAGAAAACGAAACACATATTGGAGCTGTGATGATATGGGCAAGTGCCAGCATAGCCAGCTGGAGGTTTGTAAAGAATGATATGTCCTTTGAATATCAAACTGATTTTTACAAGATGCTTGTGCTACAAATGTATTAGAACTGTATGTCATTTGTATATCAAACTGAATTTTGTACAGATGCTTGTGGTGAAAATGTATTTGTGAGCTTTGCTTGTGCTGAAATGTATCAACAGTGCCCCTTAGTGTAATGAAGAGAAATGTTCATGTATTATTGTAGGTGAATTAAATGTATATGTTTTAATAGAGGATAACGGCACAACAGAGGTTAACTTTAAGAAAAATAAGGAAATGTAAATGAGGTGTTAAACCCTTAAATGGCACCCCATAGTGCTGAATAGGACTGGAGATGCTGGGACTGGGGCAGAGCTTTTGTCCATTAGCTTAGTGAAAAGAGGGGAGGCCCCAGGCACTGCCATAAACATTTGGATGTGTACTGTGGCTGTCTGTGCTAATTCCTGTCTCAACTTCAAAGGGGACTACTGTGAGAACCTAGAGTCAGGTGACCAGATGAGGTCATTCTGCCAGCCTTCTTCGAAATTATATTTTAGATATTACAAAGAGAAATTTCAGAGTATTGACTATTCTGTTTGGTAAGCCTGACTAGAAAGACCTTTACACACAGCATCATGCCTTGTGGTAGTATGTAATTTAACTAGGGAACAGTGATTCTTTTAGATTTTGTCAGGAATATAGTGAAGCTTAGTTTAGATATTGTTTTTCTGCATTTGTCTGAGTCTGCCCATCAATGTTCTTTTCAATATTTCCTGTGATCTGAACTCTGTGGTTTACTGTGAATATATAGTCCGTATTTTCATGTTATTTTATTATTTATTATTAAATATATTTAAAACTTTTATTGTGGATGGTCCTTATAGAAAGTATATAACATTTGAGAGTACTTATATTTATTTGGTGACACTGTGTCGGCCACACTAGAAGGCTTAGCCATCTTGGTCTACTACTACTGTTTGTTTTAGTATTAATATTACACAGTATAACTGGACACCCTTTGTCAAGGGCCTTAGAGTAGCTGATGTTGAAGTGTCTGGTGGCAGTGATAACTACCTTATATTCTGGACAGAAGATATTCTGGGCTGAAGGGGGCACAGCAGGTACACCTGGGCCAGTCTTTTCCAGGTGTGTATGTGTGTGTGTGTGTGTGTGTGTGTGTGTGTGTGTGTGTGTGTGTGTGTGTAAAGTCATATCTCTCAGGGTGTGTGTATCAGCTACTCAGAGAAGGGACACCAAGCACTGAGTTTACAGAGAGGGTGCTGGAGAACTTGGCTTGGACACTCAGCTGAGGACCTTACCCTACAGCTGTACCAGTGGGGAATCTTACTGGGGATCTGGAGGGAGGCAGATATAGAGATATCCAGATCTTGGGCTGAGTGTGTTCCCTGTGTGCTCTTAAGGGAAATTGTACTTGATGCAGAGAGGTCAATACTGGGTGCATCCATTTGTATTCCAAGTGCACATCCCTCTCCAGGATTTGTGGTGAGGATTCAGGCTCCTCGATTACTGGCCCAGCGTGGAGATGGCACATATTGGTGACCATCTCATACAGGTAGCAGTGGTGGGCATCACAGGAACTATAGAATTTATATGGAAAAAAGGAATAAGAAAGATATAAAGAACTGGAGCACTGGAGAACAATAGTGTTAAATAATGTAGATTATAAGATATTTATGAAAATAATAGAGGAGAAATTGGAAAATAAAGAAAATAAAGTACTGGATGAAATTGATGAAACATTATTTGGAAAAATAGGCAAAGGAAGTCAGGAACTTTTTATGATAATAAGAGAAATGGTAAATGGTATAATAAAAAGGAAATCATATCTTAAAATCATGGCAGGTGATTTGAGTAATGCATTTGATAGGATACAACATGCAGTTTTATTAAATATATTAAAATATTCCAATATAAGTAAAAATAATAAAAATATAGAAAATACAATTTTTTTCGATATATGAAAACAATAAAGTTAAATTAGTGATAAATGGGTGGTTAAGTGTAAAAATAGATATTCGAAGTGGCATAAGTCAGGGTTGTCCAGCGAACAGTACTCTATTTGTGTTGATTATAAGTGCAGTTGTTAATGAGATAAATACAGCATTAAGAGTAGCAGAACACAGTAGAAGAGAAGGAATTCAAGTACAAGTGATGTTTTCTGATGCAGATGATATAGTTTTAAAAACAAAAAATGAAGAATGGATGGAGGTAGCTATTAAGAAACTAAATCAAGAGTTAAAGGTTATTGTCATGAGTATAAATAAGGATACAGCAAAGGTTTAAGAATAATAGGTAAAATAGAAGCAATTCTGTTTATTAAAGATGAAATAGATATTTTAGGTATAAAGTTTGATAGTAATCAACATAGAATAAAACAATGGAAAAGTACAATACAAAAAATAAGCAATATATGTTTGCTTTGGAGGAGGAAGAAAGTATATTTGATTAATTTTGTTTGATTAGGTAAAATTACATATCTAGTGAGTGTGTTTATGGTTCCTGTAAAATGTGAAAAGAATCACTGTTGATTGTGTTTGCATTTATATGGGTATCCAGAATAAATCCATTAAAAAGACAAGCATTATATGTTAAGAAACAATAAGGTGGATTAGGAATGATTAATCCTATTGTTTATCCAGCATAATTGATTTTATAAAATGTATTTATATAGTTAAAGGAAGGCAACAAAACGTTGATAAGTTTAATAATGCAAGAAAAATATAAAGAAATGTGGGACAAGGTGAACAACCAAAAAAGAAGAAATGGGTAGTTGATTGAGGAAATTAAGGAATATCAAGACAAAATTTTATTATGGAAAATAAGTTTAGGTAATACAGAAATGAACAGGAAAGAATGTCATGTGAAAATGATGAATAAGTATTATTGTGTATATTGGTGGAAACAATTACAGAAAGAAAAACTAAAAGCCATAAAGTCAAGGATAAGTCAAGGTTTACAAAAATACTTTGAATATACAGATTTTTGTAGAGATTAACAACAAAAAAATTGCCAGTAAAAGTGAATATGCCACATAAAAAAAGATAGAGTAAAGAATTTGTAATTATTCTGGTGCACTTGAAACTACAGAGCATGTTTTTTTTTGAGCTGTGGAACAGTGAAGACATTTTAGGGAAAAAATATAAAAATGAAACTGTGAATCATATAAAGGGCATAAATATGGATATGATAGACTATGGCTATTATGGTGGTAAAGGGGGAACAGATGTTAAGAATATAGATAGATTGTTCATATGATATGGATTATTTGGAATAAAAGATTAAAGGAGATAAATATTAATGGCAAATGGATACTGTCAGAAATATTGAAAATGCAGTTTTGGTTATGGAACAAAAAGTGGGGGGGATAAGGAATGTGAAAAATAGTGAATTTATAGAAAAGTATAAACAGAAAATAGATCATAAGTGTAAAAAATGTAAATAATTGTAAATAATGTGCATACTTTTATATATTGTAAATATTGTAACTATGATATAATGTTTAAGAAGCAACCCTTAATCTTTTACATCCATCTGAGCTACCACTAACTCAAGGAGATGGGACCTCTTTTAATGTCTCTTCTAAAGGATGACAACCCTTGAAACTTGAAATGTTCAAAACTTGAATCTGATGAAAAAAAGAATTCTAATCCTGTCACTCAGTATCTGAAACAAAAGAAAGGGAGAAGGTGGGAAGAGAAAAAGGAGAGAGATAGACTACTACATGGTTAATAGCTTAAAAATCTGCTCACTGTTTACATTTCTGTAGTACTGAATTTCTGAACACTATTTCTGGAACAAAATTTATAATCTAGATAAACAAATTTCCATTGACTAGTCACATAAAAGACATGTCTCTTCCTAGTACTATTGTTGAGATATGTAGTTTCCAGTAAAAATGAAGAAACATGGACGTTATTGGAAAAATAAATTTAAAGAGCTACTAAGGAAATGAACAACATACACGGACACTGAAAGCAAATATAAATAGTGAAACAGTGTCTGCGGACACTGAAATAGCAAGGAGATCAATAAATAAATGCAGGGGGTGTGACAGGTACTGTCACATGCACCCTGCATTGTCAAAGTGCCATAAAGCACTTTCCAAGTGCTTTCAGTATCCGCAGGCACTGAAAGCAGCTATGTAGATAGGAAGCAATGCAGGGTGTGTGTGACAGGTACCGTCACACACCCCCTGCATTGTGAAAGTGCCGTACAGCCATACCTCTCAACTGTACAGGTTTTCACAGAATGCCCAGGTGTCTTCCTCACATACCTCTTAATCCATTAGAGCAAGAAATCTAGACAGAGCCATAAATAATGGTGGGACAATGGCCCAAAAATAGGGACACTTTTTAAATATTGCTGTTACAAACTCAGAAAGTTGATGGAATAGTAGGTTTTTCAACAGGAAGTATTTCCTGAAAGGTATGAAGTTTGAAACTCAAATGTCTGTTATTATTGTCTGACTTAAACCCTGAATGATTTGCCAAAGATTTGCTAGAGAACCACAATCATATGAGAAATAACCAAAATTATAAGGCAAAAATCTGGACATTCTGTCAAAATCTGTTCTCTTGAGAGGTATGCTGCATCATATTTCTGGTGTGTTCCCCCAAATATCTGTCCCTACCTGGCAAATAGCAGAGGACTGGAGTTATTAAATAATGACAAACATTTGAGTTTAAGATTCCATATCCATCGGAAAATTTATGCTAATGCAAAACCTATTATTCTATCAACTTTCTAAGTTTGTAAGAGAAATATTTTAAATCTGTCCTTATGTGTCCCCTTACAATTGCCCTTACTGTGACTGACAAGGAATATTGATACATGTAAATAAAGTGATTTTATTAATTTCCTTTTTTTTCCATTCTAACGTATGTTTAAGCGTAACTGAGTGGGTTTGCTCATTAGAGCCCTCTGCTCAGCATTGCTTAAACATCTCATAGCAGCTAAATAAAAATGTATAGTGAAACTCAATGACAATATAGTGTAGCAGTTGCAGTCCTGGCTTTGTATGCAGGTGTTTACAGTTCAAGTACCATAGGTTCATAGGTTCATAGGTTTATAGGTAGGTATTAGGCTATCAACCCAAGGGCCTACGTAAGCCTAGCCAACAAGGTTCCCTGGCTTATGCAACCCAGGAAAGTTATTTTCCTGTGCCACTGTCGAGCAGGGACACAGAAGTGATCCCCGGGGTGTATTTCCTATTTCCCATCCACTCATCAAGATTTTTCTTGAAGAGTGCTAATGAAGAACTTTGCTTGACATAGATGGGTAGCCTGTTCCAGAGTATGAGAAGTCTCTGGGATAGGAATCTATCCCTCCAGCATGTCCTATTTATTGTGGTGACAAGGTTTAGGTCCCTAGACCGTGTAGCTCGTAGGGATTGGGATTTCTTTAGGTGTAGCATGTCCAACAGCTCTGGGTTTGACATAGATTTATATGTTAGGCAGAGATCATCTCGGAGTAGGCGATATGCTACGGAGTAAAGCTGGAGTTTTTTGAGACGGTCAGTGTAAGGCATCTGTTTGAGGCCAGTAATCCTCTTTGTGAGATACTTCTGTGGCCTTTCCAGCTGCTGCAGATGTCTTGTGAGGTACATTCCAAAAGGGGCATTGTACTCTAAAATGGGTCTAATGAGTGTCGAGTAGAGGGGAACAATGACCTCTTTTTTCCTGGATGAGAACCCTTTTATGATGAGGTGTGCCACATAGAAGGACTGCCTGACTACTGTGGTGATGTGACTATTAAAGGAGAGACTACTGTCCAACTGGGTCCCAAGGTCTTTATCACACATTCGGTGTTAAGTAGATTGTTGCCTATGTGGTAGTTCATGGGTACAGAGTTTTTACCAAAGGAGATGACACTGCATTTTTTGGCACTGAGCTTGAGGCCATGGCTCTGACACCAGGATTCTGTCTCAGCGAGGCCCTTCTGTAGGATGACCACATCATTTGGGGACTTGACTATGGCTCCTAGTTTGCAGTCATCTGTAAACTTCATTAGCCAGAGGCCTTCTGTGTTAGCCTGTACTTCAGAGAAGTAGATACCAAACAGGAGAGGTCCCAGGACTGAAATCTGTGGTACTCCATTTGTCACTGGTTTGAGGTCAGATTTGGAGTCTGCAACTTTTACAGTGTGGGTTCTGTCAGTGAGCCAGTTGGCAACCCATCTTGTGACGTAGGGATTTATACCTAGTTTAGTGAGTTTAGCTATAATTCCAGAATGGGGGATGGTGTCGCAAGCCTTGGCGAGGTCAAGATAGGCTGTGTGAACCACATTACCCTCATCTACGGCTTTGGTGACTGCCTCAAAGAAGTCGATCAGGTTCAGGAGGCATGATCTGCTTTTCACAAACCATAACGGGGTGGGATCCAGAGTTTGGAGTTTACCAATGTCTTGTTTATGAGTTCCATGATGATACGTTCCATGGCCTTGCAGACCAGGCTCATCAGGCTAATAGGGCGATAGTTCCCAGGATCAGTGGTGGCTCCCCCTTTGTGGAGTAGGATAACTGTTGCTGTGCGCCATTCAGTGGGCACAAAGCCTGATGCGAGGCTATTATTGAACATGGTGCTTAAGTGGGGAGCCAGTTCTTTCTGAAGTTTGTGTAAAATGCAGCCTGTGATGTTGTCCGGTCCCACGGATGCTGTGTTTTTGGCTTTAGAGAGTGCAGCTTTTACCTGCGTAGTTGTGATTACAGGGACTCTGCATTCTTCCTGTATAGATATGGGCCCTTTAGGGGTGAGAAGGGGTAAAGTTAGCACTGAACCTATCTGCCAGGACGTTGGCAATTTCAGTTGGTTCTATAATTTTCATGCCTTTGTGCTGTAACTCAGAGCAGATCTGGGTGTTGCCATCAAGATTCTTGACATAGCTATAGAATGCTTTGTGGTTGTCCTTGGAATTAGTGGCAATTTTGTTTTCGTAGCTGGCTTTGCAGGATCTTATAAGGGATCTCAGTTTCTTACTGAGGCTGACCAGGGAGCTCCTCCACTCATGGGATTTTATTCTCTTTTGCAACAGTTTCTTCCTTCTGTTGTACAGTTTGTTTATGGCAGGGGCCACCAGATTGGCTTCCTTTTTTTGGAGGATAGCGTCTTGGTTCTGTTTGGGATAGCACGATCCATGCACTCATGTAAGTGCTTATAGAGTGCATTTGTGTAGGATTCAGCAGTTGTAACTGTATTGTCCATCTGCATGGGTGTCATGAAGTTCACCACTTCTGTCTTAAGAAGCATGAACAATATTTGAAATATGACTGTTTTAAGTGTAGAAGTTTGCTAGAGTAGCATGGTTTTTTTTAACATATATTTACTGATAGATTTCAGGTGTGAAACACAAATGATTGTCATCATGTACTAATGTCAATGGTCACATCATCCCAGTAATTTGTCAGAAACCCACAACTGGTATGGGGAACAGACCAATCATATGACCCACGCATCTGGACAGTGTATAGACAGTGTATAGACATCTGGACAGTGGAGAGATATGACTGCAGTCATGTAACAGAAGGGAAAAACACTGAGAGCTGCCAACCATTTCACCCAGCACCTTTTGAACTACAGTCAGACCAACACAACACTACCCCAAATAAACTCTGGGGAATTACTCATGCATTTGCAAATATATCATGCACTACAGGGATGTAACTGTAGGGAAAAGCAGATATTGGTGAGTAATTGTCCACCCGCAACCATTTGCACCATAGTCACAGCAACATACCAGTACTCCAACTGAACCCTAGAATATAACGACTGTTGGAACAAACATAATCTGATTGTCAGTCACACATTATACTGACATATACTGCCCCAGGTGATGGTCTACTGGGTATCCTGAGGTGTTACAGGACATTTCTCAGTCTGCCCTTATAAACATATACACCTGATAGACCACCAGCAATTGTAGCAGCATGCACATTCAGATAGAAAAGGATCTATGAAACTCACATCTTCCACTCTCCCTACTCAGCCCAACAAACATGTACACACTACACTGCTATGCAATCTTGACAGTCTGTTAACAATGGCCAGACACACATATGTCTCAACTGTACAGATTTCCACAGAATTCCCAGGGTGTGGGACCATATTCATGGCCACTGTCACATAGCACTTCCAGGATTCTGCTAAGTCACTGGGATGATATCAGGAGTGAAGTCATGAAATCGTGATATACCATACCTCTGAATCTCTTACTGCAAGACATCTGGACAAAGCCTGACATACATGGGGGACAGGGTGCTGAAGAGATGGACATATCTCACATAATGGTGTTAGAAACTGAAACAGTTGCTGGCGTTACAGGGTTTGTTGTAGCATAACATCCCTGAAGGACATGATATCTGAAACACAAATGGATGTCAACATTACTGACTTCACTCCTCATGTTATCCTACTGATTTCTCAAAAACAGAAATTGTCTGATGAACAGACCACACATAAGAGGCAAACCTCTGGGCATTCTGTGGACATCTGGACACTTCAGAGGTATGTCAGAGACATATCATTGTCAGACGTCAAGTTCACGCAGAAAATACATGTCCAGACAAACTCTGTTAATCTAGCAATCTTCTATGTGTATACTTACTTTCAGTCTATACTCAGTTCTGGAACTTTGTTCCCCCATCTTGTTGGGCTGTCTCCACATTTCTTCTTCTGAGAGATATTTCCACCTACCTTCTGTAAAGCTGTAGCCCCCACACCTCCATAATGTCCTCTCACAGGCAAGGAAAAGGAGCAAGGCCCACATGAAGGACTTAATTATAGCACTGTGTTGCTATGGTATTGGCTAATGGAAAGACAATACGGCTGCTCTGGATGCAAGTGGCAAGTGTGTGACACCAATTGGTGCACAGGCCATCACCTGAATTACCTACAAAAAGGCAGGCTGCTTCCTATGCAAAACAGGTCTGAACCCATCTACACAAAGACAGACTGTGACTACACAAACCTAAACATTAGCATTATTCTGAGGAAACACTTCAGCACTATAACAGATATGTCAATCAATTAAGTATGTTATGGAATGCAGAAGAGGGGATGCAATAATGTGAAATAGGAAGTTAAACTCTAGGTCGCAACAAGATTTGCTGGACTCACATGTTGCTGTCCGGCACCTATGGCCATTCCTGCTGGCCCTGTCTACAGTGCCATAGATCACAGCTCTAGCTCCTGAGTCACCCCAGCAAAGGTCAGCTCATATCTGACTACTACTGAAGTGTCTCTTGTCCAATACTGACTGTGACACTGCTAGGCCAGCTACCTGGGATTTTGTAAATATTCATATGTCACCCATGAATGCTACTTTGATACATATGCTTGTCTTACAAATGTAAGAGACTTATATAGGGTATGTGCATAGTACACAACTGGCACAGAAGTGTGTGTTGATCTGCATGTTATATACTAAGCTCATACCTTTCAACTGTTCGGAGTGTTGCAGACTGACCACATGTTTGCCTCATATTTGTAGTCAATCCCTCATACAGTTGTGTACTGTCTGGCAAATCACTGGGAACAAAGTAAAGACTGAAGTCATAACATAATAGCATATATTTGAATGTCAGATATCATATTCTGTGGACTATACCTGTGAATGCGAAACCATCTTTGCTAGCAACAAAGTGTGTTACAGCTAGATTTACACAGTGTCACTATTTTTCTGCCTTTGCCCACCATTGATGTGTGCCTTTCTGCAGATGTGCTGCTCTAACAGGAGCTAGGAGTCTTAGCATGAAACTCATGTCATTGCAAGTGTACCTTGCCCTGGAGGATGCTGACATTTGTGCAGTGACTGACACCTGGTTTGCAGCTGTGGAGGGCACACTAAACTTGCCAGGTTACTCATTCCCACCATACGTTTAGACCCCAAATGGAGGACTGCAAAGCCATGAGAGGTGGAGTTTTAAACATTACCATACACATACACCCCTCCAGGCAGGCCAAACAGTATGACACATGGGAGACATCCCAAGTGCAGTTAACTGTTGACAAAACACCTACTCAAATCATAGCTAGCAACAGACCTCCAACCATGGCTCTGGACACCCACTACACCTATCTGGACTTTCTTGAATCTATCAAGATTCAACTGTCTACCCTGCTCCTTGGTGACTTTAACTACCCAACCATAGTGTGCATGATCTATTCTACTTGAACCTGAACACGCAGAGATTCCTCAGCTTTGTCAATGACAATGCATTGGATCAGCTGGTCAATACTCTGATGACAGGTGGAAATATCCTGTACCTGTTCCTAACCAACATAAGAACCACTGTAGCACTCCTACAGTGTCATCCCCCTTGGTAAGATCTGACCACATAGCCATCACTGTTGAGGTCACCACCCCCTGCCTCCCTGTCAGGGTCAAACAAAATAAACCTTACAAATTTAACTATAAATCTACTCAGAGCAGGTAGACATAGTTTTACTGCCACCGTTCCATCAGCTGGAACTAGCAGTAGTGCCCAAGCCCACAGCACCATATTATGTGAGCACCTATATAGCTGTATGGACTCAGCAATACCTGACAGGACAACATCATCTCCCTCAATGTAGGGTAAACCTCTGTGGTGGACAGCAGCAATAAACAAATACCATAATAGGTGGAGACAGTTGCTGGACATAGCCAAGAAGGAGCAGGTGCCTAATTGGAATCAATGTCACCTTGGTCTGAACAAGCAAATACGGTCACAGGTGCATTACCCTAAGGCTATCTTTGAGTGTAAATTGGACACATCCAGCAAGGACAATCACTAGGCCTTCCACACATATGTCTGCAATCCCAGAGGAAACACCCAAATCTGCTCTGTAGTGGTAATCAATAACACAACATACACATACGGCATAGGTATAGCCAGCCTGCTGCAGACAGGTTAATTGTAAACATCACCCCCCCGTCCCCCCATTGGTACACATGGATATGCACAGCACCTGCCCCCCTCCCCTCATCATCAGAAAGCAGGTCCATAATGCCCTGTCAAAGGCAACACTCGGATGTCTCCATAGGCCTGATACCATCCCTGGCTGCATCCTACATGAACTCAGGCATGAACTCTCAGCCTCACTGTACACTGTAGTCAACCAAAGCCTGAGCACCAGTGCCATCCCATATACACAGAGGACAGCCACTGCCAACCCTATACAGAAAGGTGGAGCAATCCACTGACCCTGACAATCTTATGCACATCAGCCTAACTAGCCTGATCTGCAGGGGCATGGAAGGCAATATCAAGGACCTTATAAACAGGGACATTGGCAACCTCAAAATGCTTGAGCCCACATGGTGTGGTATTGTCAAAGAGAGATCAAGCCTGTTAAACCTGGTTGACATCTCTGAAGCAGTCGATAAACACAAGGATAAGGGGAAGATGATGAACACTGCCTACCTTCACCTAGCTCAAATCTCTCACAATAATCCCCAGGCGGCCATGATTCATACACCTATACAGCCAGGCATCAACCTGTATGTTACCAGATGGATAGCAAACTGGCACAATGATAGCACCCACTCAGTCAAAGTAGTGGAAGCCACCTCTAGTAGTAGACTCTTACAGAGTGGTGTATCTCAAGGATTGGTCTGGGGGCCTCTACTGTTTGAGATATATGTGTCTGGGGTACAAGACAAAACCAGTGGTCTGTGGCTAACCAGATTTGTCGATAATTGGAAGCTGGCCACTTGTCTTACATTCCCCTACTAATGTCAGCACCCTCCAAGAGGGCCTTACTCAAATTAATGACTGGTGCAAGAAGCATTGCCTCAAACTGAATGCCAGGAGATGCATCATTTCCCCCATTGTGGTAGATGTCATCCACACTACTTATGACAGTAATAACAATGTACTGAGCATGCAATCAGGTGTGAGGCAACTTGTTCATCAAGGATGGTAGCAACCTGACAGTTTCCCACCATGTGGGCACCATTGTACAGAAGGCTGTCCACATGGCCCACCTCACAAATACAGGTATGTCATCCAGGGACTAGAGGGCCACAACATCCCTGTACTCCACCCTTATCAGATGCATTACTGAGTACAATGGGTCCTTTGGCATGTACCCTGCCAAGCAAATGCAGCAGTTGCAGAGACCACAGAGGTTCCTGACCAGGCAATTCCAGGGTCTGCAGCACTCATCCTATACAGATAGGCTGAAAGCCATGTCCCTGTACTCAGTCTCATACAGACTAATCATAGGTGACCTGTGTCTGGTACACAAGGCCATCTCCAAACCTGCCTTGATGGCATTTCTGCATATCTGTAAGACAAACCCCATTCAAGCAACACACATGCAAGGCCCTCACCTGGTCTGTGACATGTATAGTATTTGTTGGCGTGATAGTGTAGTGTCCCACACAGTACACTCTAAAATATACACCCTCCCCATGTCTAGCAGAGTACGTGCATACCCCCCTAGACAACTGCATGGGAAATGGAAAATACACCCCTGGGATCTTACGTGTGTCCCAGGTGGACAGGGGAAACTAGTTTCGGCTTTGAAGGGACATGTGCATCAGTCTGGACTAGGCTTATGAGGGCATCAGTGCCAGTAGCCTGGTATCATCTTATGATGCTATGCACCTAGTATTTTACATGTTTCCTGTATGTATTGTAGACTGTCCTGCAATGTTGTCTGAAATGAATCTCTGTGAGTCTGAACTGTGTAGGTACTGCAGTAATAGAGAATTCTCTTGTTCCTTCATTAATTATTATCACATATCGTTACACCTCGTCATTGTGTCTGGTCTGTATAGCAGTAAGTCAGCTCTTACAGTACTTGCATATGCACTTAGTGACACTGTATAGCTCACTCCAATAGCCTTGGTCATGGTCACACTTACCATTCTGCTAATAGACACAATAGGATTTGTTATCCTTTGTTGAGGGCCTTACAGTAGCTGTTAAAGAGATGGATTGTGACAGTTGGAACTACGGTAAGGTCTGGCCTGAAGGGCCCATAGGTGGCAAAGCTGTGCCAGACTTTACCAGGAGTGTGTGTGTGTGTGTGTGTGTGTGTGTGTGTGTGTGTGTGTGTGTGTGTGTGTGTGTATATCAGCATACATAATACTGCAGGCTTTTAATTTACATATGTTGTCTTCCTCTCGCAGGTGAACATGGGAGTTGGTGTTTCTCCCCCTCACAAACTGATGTCAGTGTCCTAGCAGGCTCTCAAGATGATGGTGGTCATAGTGAG
>NC_056731.1:517080857-517115857 GCF_019279795.1 Protopterus annectens
TCTCATGTATTTTTGCCTCTGGAGTATCCTATGTTTGGGTTTTTATTTTGTTATGGACCTCCACTGACATGGGTGTGTGTTGTGTATTTGCAGGTGATGTTTACTGACTCCATTCACTGCATAGCACTTATGTTACTGCACAATTTGTTCTAGTGTGCACAGTCTCCATTTGTCTGTAGAGTGGTTCCCCTTCCCCTTATGTGTGTGTCTCTTTGTCCTCCTGTGGTCCAGTCACAGGCTTTGCTCACAGTGGCTGCTGTTATGTATTTGTAATTCTGATGTGAGCAGGGCAAATGCTGTAACATCACACAAGGTTGTCGATGTCACATCTCTGAGTATACTTATTTAGCAGGTTGTCCATCATTGCACCACTACATTTCCTGTGGTCCTCAGACGGTTTATGTTGCTATATGTTATTATGAGGCTACATGTTGGCCTAGCTGTCACACCGTCACAGACTGACATCTGGACAGGTCTATCTATGACAGTCAGACAAAGACAGACACATGGGGACAGGGTGTTACTACTGTTCTGCCAAACATAGACAGTTGAGAGACCCATTTGGTATATGCTTGCTTTCTCTTATGGGTATGACATCTGCTTCCCTACTGTCTGCCATTGATGTTTTGACAAGACCCTTTCTTGTTTTGCAAATATTTAGCAGTCAAATGCAATGTTAGGACAAGCAGAACAGATATACAAGGCATACTTGTGCTCCTTCTGTGACAACTTGTTATTCCAAGGGTATGGATGTTGGCAAGTGACATGTCAGTGCTGACACAGTAAGTTGGCAACCTATTATGACCTGGCAGTACACTGACCATCAGGTACCTGCTTTCCTACTAGGCACCATACCTCCCCACTATTTAGAACCAGACATCTGGACAAAGCCATATGTAATTTGAGGACTAAGGCCTACATATAGGGACCATTGTTAACTATTGACCTTACAAAACTAGAAAGGTGATACAATAACATGTTTTGTATTAGCATGCATTTTCCAATGAAGTCTGAAACTACAATCTGTCATTATTTTCTGACTTTAGTCTTTTGTTATTTGCCAATGATTTGCCAGACAACCACAATTTCATAGTAAAGAGACCATAAATATGATGCAACCCTCCAGACATTCTGCAAAATGTCTGTACAGTTGAGGGGAATGCTAGGCACTGTGTAGGTTACTCAGAGATGTGTACTGTCCATATGTGTGGCCCTCTGTCCCTGACCTGCCCAGCTTTCCTGCAGTAACAAATATTGACATCTGGACAGTGTGTACAACTCCTACTGTAGCTGTATTTTACATGTATTTGACATGCAGAATAATTGGCACTGCAGTTCTTGGAACATGGACCCTGTCAGCCACAGTACTGTACCTAGGCCGCTAAGACATGACAGCCAGGACTAAGTGCAGGCCACATACTGACAGTATTGACCACACATATACATATCTCATTGGCCCCTGCATATTGTGGACATGCAACAAGTTATCAGGTTGATTGGGACAGCCCTGGGAATGTGTGCTCTGATGCTTATACCCTAAAAACATTACTATTATTGCATTTCTTTGAGAACATGGGTGTGGGGGGCACACCTGTCAGCTGTCCACATTTGCACAGACTGTGCTGATGTTCCCTTTACATTTGGTTCCATTTAACATAGTATGGTGCCTGTCTTGGAGACTACAGGCATATCACTAAAGAGCACAGGTTAGATTGCAATGGCAGACATTTGGGTTTCAGACCACGCACCCTTCAGAGCCTTACTGCAACTGCAAGACCTGCTGTGATATCACTGTGTAGGTCTGTATGGGCATATTTCATCATTGTCCCCATTTGTGGGCCTTTGCCAGACATTTCTTTATGTTTTTCTATGGCTGACTTGCTGGCTGAGGCTGTGGGGTGATTATGGGAGCCCCACATTGACATCCATGCATGTGACCTATGACCACCCAGTTTGTTAGCCCCCCGCATGTACTGCAATGAGAACTGTGACTTAGGAGACTACTGCATTCTCTGTGGAAGCCAGTATTGGGCAAACATTTCTTGCTGTCACACATAGCTGTCGGTTGTCTGCTGCTATTCCAGTAGGCCACCCCATTCCCTTGCATGCATGCAGTAATACCATAGCTATGATACCACAATGTATTACTCCATTCAATTATTGTTAAGAAGACTGACTTACCTTATACCTGCTTCAGTTGTGAAGATGGTGCTTGAGGGCTGGCTCTGTCAGATGCACGCAGTACACAGCCTATGAGATACAGGTAGTGTGATGTGTGCCATCCATTTTACTGTGTGTGCGGGTCAGAGAGAGAGGTGTCAGTCCCTGGGTCCCTATAGTGTCAGTGTGTGTGCTATGCATTCCCTCTTTGCCAAGGCCTGGGCATACTGGGCACACCTCCATCTGCCTACAGGAGCAGGCTCAGGGGGTTCCTCCTCCGAGTCCTCCTGTGTCTGTGGTGGCCTTGGCAATGGTGGGGGGGTGGGCCTTCCCTGTGATGTTCCTGCCACAGTTGTTTCCACGGGATCATATTGTGTAGCATGGAAAATACTATGAACATGTGTGCACATCTGGCTGGAGAGTACTGCAGGGCTCCACCAGATATGTCAAGACAGCGGAACTGTGACATGAGCATCCCAAACACATGCTTTATAATTTTCCTGGTTTGTGCATGTGCCTTATTATGGCATTCTTCAGTGTGTGTGTGTGTGTGTGTGTGTGTGTGTGTGTGTGTGTGTGTGTGTGTGTGTGTGTGTGTGTGTGTGTGTGTGTGTGTGTGTGTGTGTGTGTGTGTGTATGCATTTCTGATGGGTGTCATCATCCATGGCTCCAGTACATAGCCAGCATCCCCCACCAGATGGCCATACGGGATGTCCCCCCTGGTAAATGCCTGGTACAGCTGTAAGGCATGCCATATGTGGGAGTCGTGATAACTACCAGGGCTGCCAGCACACACATTCATGATAATGCCTGGGCACTGCACATGACCTGGCAGTTGATGGAGTGATAGCCCTTGAGGTTGACATAGACTCTACCCTCTTCACTGGGTGGTGCCTTGATGTGGATGTGTGTTCAGTCTATGGCACCCAATACCTCTGGGTAGTCTGCTACATGGTGGAAGAGATGCATATTGCTGGCCCTCTCCTCACGGGTGCTGGGGAAATATATGTGCTCACCAGCATGTATTTGCATGACATCCAGGAGTAACTAATGGAGTACCCTGCATTCAGATGCCTGTGAGACCCCATGATGTCCCCAGTAGGTCTTTGGAAGGTACCTGTAGCTAGTATTCCTAAAGCTACACATACCTTCCTTCAACTGGGATGGGTTCCCCTCTGTTGGCTCTGGGTCTGAGGTGAGGCCGGCATAGCTAGCAGAGTTGCTGAAGTACATCCCTGTCCACCCTATAGCTCTCTAGTATCTCCAGATCATGTAGCCCCTGCTAGGTTACCCTGGGTCTGAACACTCTTCTCCTCCTCCTTAGTCTGGGAAGGTTGGAAGCATTATTCACCTCATGGCCCTCAGCCTCTTGCACATACTGATGTATCAAAGCAAAAGCAGTCGCTCACATTTTGTCAGTAAAAATTCCCCTGAGTGTGTACACCAATGGTGCAGAGTTTGTGGGAAAAACCAGACTGAAAGGTGTTTGCACAGTTTATATTGGTGTGCTGCAGATGCTGCCTGTGTGATTGACTGATTATAATACATTCCACCTGCCAGCTATATTATTTGTACTTGAGTGCCTTTATTCTGCTATTTACCATTTTTTCTCTTCCCCTTTCCACCCCTTCTAAGCCCCGCAGCTCATGCAGACACCCGCTCTCAAATGTAAACACTTCTGCTGGTTCTTGTTGGGTTTTGTTTTTTTCTTTGTATTCTTTCCCTTGTGTTTAAGCTCTGTGGCATGCCGCACAATCCCCTGCAGCTATAGTAAACAGTTTTCAGCAGAAATTACCCTCCCAGGGATGCAAACACGCTCAGCATTTCATGAACTAGCTCAGACACACCCCATTAATTAGCTGTGCTTAGTTAAGTGCAAATAGAGGCAGCAGAGCTTCAGTGTGCTTACACCAAGCATGACACACCCCCTGTTCATGTCAGCTGCTCCTCCTGCTTAAACTACAGCATTATAGCTCCTACAAGGTTAGGTGCAGGTGGACATGGTCTCCCATTTTGCTATTCAATAAATTTAGCTCATTTGCATACCCCACTGCCTTAGTCCTTTGTTACACCACTACACTGGAGCCTATCTCCTTAGCAACCAGTGTTACCTGTTATTGTTTTGGTTTTGCACGCTACCGACTGTAATGGCAGATTGCAGATTTCATTTAAAATTGTCATTTTACATTTTTTTCTTATTTTCTGCCCAATCTCATTTATGCGCTGCTGCGCTAAGCTTAAACTGCCAAAATTGGCCAAAAAAAAAAACTTTGATTTTCATACATTTGCAACTGTTTTCCATGCCAATGGCCATAGGTATGCCCAGTAGTCATAATACAAGCTTTACTTTAGGCTGTCATGGCCCCGTTTTGATTTTTGCAGAAATGTACAAGGTTAGTAACCGAATACAGTTCTGCAACGGACATTGCTCTGACATGGATGTCTGCCTGCTTACTGAATCATTAATTCACCTCATTTGCATGTTTTTCATCAGCAAATAAGGTAATTAGCATTATTCAGTGGTGTCCATGCCAGAATAATGCTGGCAGGCCCGTGCACACCCCCAGTTTTGTTTACTAGATCGCTCGGTGGCCATATTCTGTGCAGAAGCTGCTGCACTGTTCTGACACTGAGATTTTCCTTTATTGAATCTGGCCCGGAGAGTATTCTGAAAAAATAGTGAAATAGCATGACGAGCAGTGACATTCAGGGAAGGGGCAATTGAGAAACATAAGTACTAAAAGAAACAGCGCATTATTCAGTGTATACAAATGACTGTACAATGCAACTGAAATAATTTTTTCTAAGTATAAATCAGACTAATCATATATATCCAAACAGCAAAAATCAAACATGGTGAAGCAATTTAAAGATATATAAATTTAACACATAAACACCATCTGTCTATCTCTTCTGAATGCCAGGATTTTTCAGTCTGCAGGAGCTTTACTCATGCTGTTATTCTAGGAGTAGCAGCTGTGTTAGCTAAGCAGGCTATTAGGCTTGGACTGCCAGCAACCTTAGTTGATTTTGTGAGCCAACCCCCTCCTATTTTAGTTGGCATGCTATCTTTGCCACAACTAGGATACTGTCGATCTCTAACATGTGCACAAAGACACCACAAGGGAGTTAACACATATGTATCACTCACACATGGAAACAAGGTGGGGTGGGGTGGGGTGTGTACCTCCTATCCCAATAGAGACAAAATTTTATATAACATATTAGTTTTCAAATGGGACATGTTATGAGATTTGCAGGTATCAGCCTTGAGGATCCAAAGCCACTTTTTTGACGTGATGTTGCAACACATGAAGGAGCACATTTGGTTTCCACAGACAACAGATGAAAAAAAAAAAAACACCTCAAATTTAGGCATTCTGCAATATAGTCTATTTCCTTGAATTCCTGAGGGCTGTGAATTGAATCCACACTGCCACAAGGGCTGCACCTGCTTCACATGGCATCTGATATATCAAACTGAATGGAGAGATGAAAAGTCAGCAAGCAAAGGAGAGTAGTAGTACTGAAATTGAATTCATCCTCAAGCCTTGGTGAGTACCTTCACAAGGGGGACCCCTGTTTTTCACAAAATCTCACCAAGGCAATACTGATATATAGACTATATTTATATAGCATATATCATGGACAGAAGTAGGTCAAAAACTAAAAAAAAAAAATAGCTAGGTGCACAAGACCCAGGATAAAAAAGAGTCCATTTCTGGTAGACACACTGGTGCCAGGGCTGGAAAAAATCACAGTGTAGAATCCTCAAAATATGGAAACATTCCTACAATGGGACCAGGCCAGACCCAGGGAGAGGATGGCTTCTCTGTTGTAGAAGGAAGTAGCAATCCACAAAAATCACAAAAACTGATAGGCCAGAGAAGAGCCATTAAGGAGAGGACTATTGGGGATAAAAAGTAAATTATGTATTGTTACTATTATGCAAAAAGCCCAGAATTTCCAGACACAGGATGTACAAAAAGATTAAGAGATAAATTAGAGGAAAGAAAAAATACTTCCACAGGAAAATCTGTCAGAAGCTTCAAATGAAAATTTGCATTCATTAATACAACAGATTTTTGAAAAACGGTATATAGATTAAGAAACTTTAATCTGTTTGGAAGAAGCATCTGAGGAAATGGAAAAATGTAAACAACAAAACCTAGGTATTTTTGAAAAGTATAAAAAAGAAATATGGACATGGGAAAGAAAGAGACATTTGATATGGATGCAATATGTATGCAAAGGCGAAAGCCAAATTAATCAATATAAAGAAGGCAGCCCCAAAGATATTCAAAGAGAAATACAGGCAAAGGCATCCAGATATGGAAAATTTCACAATAAAAAAATAATATCTCAAAGATGGAACATAGAAAAGAAGATTAGTAAAGTAGAAGTTAAAAAAAAAAGTTGAAGTTATGAAGTGCCTGCGAAGTGAAGGATTTAATGTAGAAGATCTAACACAGGTTACATCACACCATTATGGTGTGAGTCCCCAAAGTAAGGAGAAGCAGGAAGACCAGGAGACATCTGAAAAAGAAATATGGACATGGGAAAGAAAGAGAGACTTAATATGGTGTAATATTTATGCAAATGAGAAAGCAAAACTAATCAATATAAAAAGAACAGCACCAAAGATATTTGGAGAAAAATACAGGCAAAGGAATCCAGACATGGTAAACTTGATAATACAAAAAATAAGACAAACAGGAACATAAATTGATGTTATGGATCACCTGCAAAGTGAAGGATTCAGTGTAGAAAAGCTAATGCAGAAAGCACCACAACAGGTTAGAGCAATGAATATCCAAATTAAGGGGAAACCAGTGGATCAGGAAGCAATTGGTCAGATGCCATATCAAGATATTTTGGAGCCTTCCACAGGAAACCAGTGTAAATATTCACTTGAAGCTAGACAGCAAGGGAAGGAACAGGAAACTGTGGAAACTCTGATGCAGCCAATGTTGAGGAGTGACAGGCCAGTGAGTTCCCAAATGACACAGCAACAAATGGCACAGGATGAAATTGAAGAGAAGGTGCCACAGGAAGATGGTATAGAACTTTTTATAGAATGCCCGGAGGAAATGGATACAAGGAGTGTGCCCTCAGTTTGGAAGAAAATGAGGTAAGAGAACAGTTGTTTGATTTAAGAGACATAGATAGATAGATATATCAAGATCAACAAAAGAAATAGAATGCACAGGGTCATTATAACCCCAAAAGTGAGATGTCTGATAAAACAAATGAACACAGTAATTAGGACTGTCCATAGTGATCCATGCAGTATAATAGAAGTGAACAGGATATATTACTGTGCAGCTAAATTAATAACTGATAAAGTTCTACCACAACAACATGGGGTAGTGAGGGAAAGGAAGGGGAGAAATGGAATACCATCATGGAAGTATCAAATAGAGGCAACTATAAAGCAATTAAAACAAGAAGTGTCACTGTTAGAAGACTATAGAAGAGGGAACAGATCAAGAAAAATAGATGCGATAAAAGCAATGTGCAGCATTAGAACAGACCAGGATGCATCATGCACTATCGGAAATACACTAAAAATTTCAGCACAGGTGGAAAAACTTAGAAGATATGAAGATAAATATAAAGGAAAAATACAAAAAAGAAATTTATTAATGACCCAAAAAGTTCTGTAGAGAATTGGAAAACAAGGTAAAAGGAATTGAAAGACCGCCAAAAAAAGAAGAAATAGATGCATTTTGGAGAAGTATCTATGAAGATCCTGTGGGACATAAAGATGCTAAATGGATAGAAGAAGTAAAAGAAAGTATAAGAAGTTTAAAGGTACAGAATATGAAATGGGATGAAGTAACAACCAGAAATATTGAAATAAAGTTAAGAAAAGCCTCTAATTGGAAAACCCCAGGCCCAGATGCAGTACCTAACTTTTGGCTAAAAGTAACATCTTTGCACGAAGATTTAGCCATGAGTAAGAACTATTTATATGCACACACTGAACAGATACCAACCTGGCTAACAATAGGAAAAACAATGCTCCTACTTAAGACTGAATCTGCAAGCTACCCTAAAAATTATAGACCAATAACTTGCCTTCCAACAACGGATATTTTACATGGGAATTGATGCCAACAGAGTTTATAGTCTTTAGAAGAAAACTCAATTAAGGCAGTAGAACAATAGGGCAATAAAGGAAAGTCATATGAAACAAAGGATCATTTGTTGTTTAATAAAGTCATAGTGGAGAACTGTAAAAACAGGAACAATCTAAGTATGGCATGGATTGACTACAAAAAAGCATTTGATAGTATCCCACATTCATGAATAAAAGAGTGCTTAAAAATGTATAAGATATATCCTACACTGATTGACTACATCAGAGTGACCATGAAACAATGGCAGATACTTTGCAATTAAGCCATGATAAAGGACAAATTATTATCCCAGGGATAAAAATTCAAAGGGGTATATTTCAGGGTGACTCTCTGTCACTGCTGCTTTTCTGCCTTGTACTTAACTCATTAAGCTGTCTACTTAACAGCTTAGGCCATGGCTATAATTTGGCTCCTAGAAAACAGCAAAGTCTAAATACTTCTCATCTTCTCTTTGTTGATGATTTAAAACTATATAGCTCATCAGATGAGGAACTGAAAGCATAACTGCAGGTTGTCAAGACTTTTTCAGATTATGTAAGAATGTCATCTGGTCTTGATAAATGTGCAAAAGCAACCTTTAAAGCAGGAAAACTGCAGCACCAGGGAAACACCAGTTTGGGACAAGAATGTGATATAAAAGAACCTGAGAATGAGGGAGTGTATAAATAATTGGGAATTGATGAAGGATCAGCAATAAAACACAAACAATTGTGAATAAAATTTAGTAAAGAATATTTCAGAAGACTTAAATTAATCCTGAAAACAGCATTGACATCTAGGAACAAAATCCAAGCTATAAACCAGTTTGCTCTTCCTGTCCTAACTTATAGTTTTGGAGTGATTGACTGGCCCCAAAATGTGTTGGATATATTAGATAGAAAAACAAGAAGGATGCTTCATGCTCACTAATGATTTATAAAAATCAGTGCATACCAAGATTATATATTCCCCGTTTTGAAGGAGGGACTGGCCTCCTTGAAATTGATTACACATATAGATCTGCAATCGTGGGACTCCATACATATCTGCTGACCTCACAAGACCGAATCATAGTGAAAGTTTTGAAACATGAGGAGAATAAATCTAAGATGACTTCTCTGCTTAATCTAGCAGAAGCATATTGACGTCAAGCAGGAATGGAAATCAAACCAGAAGTAAAAATCAGGCAGCAACTGAATGTGCCAAAAAACAAAAGAAAGAATATAAGGTGAAGGACCAGATGAGAAGGCAAGACATTTGGAAAACTCATAAATATAGTTGCAAGTATAGAAAACTTCTGGAAAAACCTCATGTTGATCAGGAATGAATGCAGGAATGGTTAAAGAGAGGCAAATTCAAACCAAGAGATGAAAGGTTAATATTGTAGACAAAATATTGAAGACAAAATATTATAATATTACAAAGACATGCATCTGGAGCCTTTCTCCCTGGGCCTCTGCTGAAAATTGGCTTTGTTCCAAGTCGGACTTTCCCAGTTAACAAATGTTAAATAAAAAAATAAAAATAAATAAAAATTGGTGGCACAAGGTACTGGGCTACATAGACATTGGTTTACAAAGTCCATTGAACATGTGGGAGAAACAGACAAATGTAGGTTTTGCAAAACAGAATTGGAAACAGTCACACACCTCATTGCTGGTTGCAACATACTAATGGCAGAAGGACTGTATATTGAAATGCATAATAATGTGGCGAGACTGTTGCACTGGGGATTGTGCAAACTTTATGGTATTGAAGTGGCTGAAAAACACTGGAAACATGAGCCACAAAGCATGATAGAAAATGATGAAGTCTACATCACATGGGACCATCCATTACCAGCAGTTCAAATGATTGACGCTAGAAAACCGGACATAGTAGTCCAAAAAAAAGAAGACAAAAGTAGCATTAATCATTGAAATCTCCACACCCAATGACTACAGTGCCCTGTGCACAAAGAGACACAAAGTTATAAAATATAAGGATTTTCAAGCAGAAACAAGAGCAATGTGGAAGAAAGATACCCAGATAGTTCCAATAGTAGTAGGAGCAATGGGTCTTATAAAAAAGAGTCTACAATCATATTTAGATATGCTACCAATACATGTAACGCCATACGAATTGCAGGGCACATTGCGGGTGCTGAGAAGAGCACTACTGGCTGACATCAAAGATTGAAACAAAACTAATTTCATGAACTTTAATCATAGTTTGACTTAGGAATGGGGTCCATTCCTGTGATGGTATTAGAAACCCAAAAGATTTGGAGAAATTAAAAAAAAAGGGCTTCCACTCCATAATACCTCCAGGTGCTGTGCAATACACACAGTTTTACAAACGTGTCTGTGACAATTCAGACAATACCCATGATTCTCCTATATAGAACACGTGTAACTGCTACCAGCATTTAGTACATGTTTATTTCCCACATTGTCATTGAGTTGGAAAGAGTGCATATACTGCCAGTTGCATGCACATTTTCAAGCACCTTTATTGAACAGCATTCATGTAGCATCATAGAACAAGATTCAACAGAAGCCAGCAAAACTATAATCGCACCACATTAAAATAAACATGCTGATTATAAAGACTAATTATTTAGCATATAAATATACATATCTTAAAAACTTTATCAGAAATGTTCTTAACTATATGCGTACAAGATATTATGTGCTTAACCATATGCAGACAAAATATTAAGCGATGCATCTACAAAAGAATAAGAACAAGCAAAGTCTGCATAAAAAAGTTTTTCATGTGTTTAAATTATTTTGTCAGCCACAGCTTAATTGCCCAGATCTTCCATTGTGACTCAATAACATACCTTGTAATAGTTGCATTTGTGGTAAACAGTCTGTGGCCCTGATAAAGATTTGCTAAGCTGCTATTCTTCTGTAGGAATCACACGTTTGGTTGATTCAGGAGAAATATCCCCAAAACAACACTGATCTTTTCAATAACTAAATACCACATCTCCTGTACTTTAGAACATGGCCAAGAGTCATCAGTCATGAGCATAAAGTATTAAACATGGCTTTAACAACTTGTAATGCCACAACCTGGACCACTGTGAGGCCCTAAAAGGGAGCAGCCCATCATTAAATTCCATATACATAACCTGGAGTCCCTGGGAGAATGGTTGCATCATCTTTTGTTTTACACGCGCTAGATCTCCTTTATAAATCGCATTCCTTAAATACAAATATCTCCAATGGTCCATCATGGGTAATGAATATTTATGTCTCATATATTAAAAGGAGCTCACTTTTACAAGTCATCTCTATGGATCATTCAAATTTCTGGCAACCCCTTTCTCCCAGTCCCTCCAACAGGTCCAAGCACTTTCAATAGACAGTAGTGGGTGTCCCCAAAGTACAGTATCATACCTCCATATACGAAAAGTCTATAGACCATGTCCAACTTTCCTTAAAATATTATGTGCGATTCTTATGGTATACTAGTACCTTTTGGCAAAGATTGCAGCTACCATCCGTAATTCCTAGTATTTGAAACATTTAATAGAGCTGCTTCAGTTCTCTTCCAAAGTTAATATAACCTGGTCCTGACTGATGTTTTATTTCAACATAAAGGATTCTGCATATTGAAGAACATCCAGCCCCCCCCCCCAACCTTGTTCTGTCTGTTTCACCTAGAAATGAAATATATCACTGTAACAGAGAAATTTTACAACTGATTTTTGATCTTAGCTAAACCCAGAGTGGAACCCTCCATATTAGCACTACAGAAAACAATTTAATAAAGGAGACTTTCCTTTAGAGCAAATGGCATAGCTATCTCTAAGTATGAGAGTAGACAAAAAGTTTGTCCCTTACAGGTCTAACTTCCACCATCTTCCCTGAGGTTGTCCAGGAAAATTATTAATGTTTTAGGTAGACTATTACCCTATGCAAAACACACTGTGACTACTTGTTCTTTAAATCAATGGGCTGATGCATTGATTAGGAACAACTCAGTGTTACTAAAATTTAGTTTTAAATCTGCAGTAAATCCCTCCACAGTTCATCATTAGTAGAATGCAGCTAACAAACAGAATGCATCTGCACCCCATACATACACAGGGCCACCCTTTCCTTAAAGTACCAAACAGCAGAACTCTAGCCAGCAGCTCAACAGCCATCAGAAACTGTGAGGTTGAGAGCAGACTGCTTTTGCATGCAACCTTAAACACAGGAAATAGGATAGAGAGACATCCATATGCAACCATAAACAAAGGAAAAAGAATAGAGTGTCTTTCACATGTAACCTTAAACAAAGGAAATAGAAAAGAGAGTCTTCAATATGTAAATTTAAACACAGGAAATAGAATAGAGAGTCTTCCATATGCAACCCTAAACAAAGGAAATAGAATAGAGATTCTTCCACATGTAACCTTAAACAAAGGAAATAGAATACAGAGTTTTCCATGTGTAACCTTAAACAAAGGAAATAGAATAGAGAGTCTTCCATATGCAACCTTAAACAAAGGAAATAGAACAGAGAGTCTTCCATATGCAACCTTAAACAAAGGGAAGAGATAGAGAGTCTTCCATATGCAACCTTAAACAAAGGAAATAGAATAGAGAGTCTTCCATATGCAACCTTAAAGAAAGGAAATAGAATAGAGAGTATTCTATATGCAACCTTAAACAAAGGAAATAGAATAGAGAGCCTTCCATACATAAGCTTAAACACAGGAAAAGGAATAGGGAGTCTTCCATGTGTAACCTTAAACAAAGGAAATAGAATAGAGAGTCTTCCATATGCAAACTTAAACAAAGGAAATTGAATAGAGAGTCTTCCATATGCAACCTTAAACAAAGGAAATAGAATAGAGAGTCTTCCATATGCAACCTTAAACAAAGGGAAGAGAATAGAGAGTCTTCCATATGCAACCTTAAACAAAGGAAATAGAATAGAGAGTATTCCATATGTAACCTTAAACAATGGAAATAGAATAGAGAGCCTTCCATATGTAACCTTAAATACAGGAAAATGAATAGGGAGTCTTCCATATGTAACCTTAAACAAAGGAAATAGAACAGAGTTTTCCATATGTAACCTTAAATACAGGAAATAAAACAGAGTCTTCCATATGCAACCTTAAACACAGAAAATGCAACAAAGAGTCTTCCATATGTAACCTTAAACACATGAAATGGAACAGAGTCTTCCATATGCAACCTTAAACACAGGAAATAGAATAGAGAGTCTTCCATATGCAACCTTAAACACAGGAAATAGAATAGAGAGTCTTCCATATGTAACCTTAAACAAAAGAAATAGAATAGAGAGTCTTTCATATGCAACCTTAAACAAAGGAAATAGAATAGAGAGTCTTCCATATGCAACCTTAAACAAAGGAAATAGAATAGAGAATCTTCCATAAGCAACCTTAAACAAAGGAAATAGATAGTCTTCCAAATGTAACCTTAAACAAAGGAAATAGACTAGAGAGTCTTCCATATGCAACCTTAAACACAGGAAAAGGAATAGAAAGTATTCCATATGTAACCTTAAACAAAGGAAATAGAATAGAGTCTTCCATATGTAACCTTAAACAAAGGAAATAAAATAGAGAGTCTTCCATATGCAAACTTAAACAAAGGAAATATAATAGAGAGTCTTCCATATGCAACCTTAAACACATGGAAAGGAATAGGGAGTATTTCATATGTAAACTTAAACAAAGGAAATAGAATAGAGTCTTCCATATGTATCCTTAAACAAAGGAAATAGAACAGAGAGTCTTCCATATGTAACCTTAAACAAAGGAAATAGAGAGTCTTCCGTATGTATCCATAAACAAAGGAACTAGAATAGAGAGCCTTCCATATGTAACTTTAAACACAGAAAAAGGAATTTTATTTATTTATTTATTTATTTTATTTTACATTTGTTTACTGGGAAAATCCGACTGGACTAGGTCCATTTACAGTGGAAGCCCGGGGAGAAAAGCTCCACAATGTTGCTGCATCTTTCGGCTTTTTCTAGTTAGGGGTTGCCACAGCGGAACTCCAGTCCGCTAATGATTGGCAGTAGATTTTTACATGCTGAGTTGCCGGCCCTGACGCACAACCTTCAATGAAGGTACACCCATTCATGCATGTCTCCATACAGAGGATGCTCTAGCTGAGAATTGAACAGGACAATGTCTTACCGTGAGGCGACAACGCTACCGCAGCACCACCACCGCAAAGCTCCACAATAACTAACAATATTAAATGTTTTATACAGACATTTAAGAACAAGCTCACAATGATGAACAGTAATAGATATTACATCTAGGAATTTTAAGACAGACAAGATACATTTAAACAACATTATTAGCATTTTCAAAATGGTATATAAATACAGAGAGAATATATTTCAGCAGTGGGAATGGTTAAATGAGTTACTTGCTAGGTATTAGATAACTGTTAGAGTTTTAGCACTGTAGAGTGTTACAGTGAATTAAACGAGAAGCCTTTCTCATCAGTAGGGTATGAGAGGTGAGAAACATTAATTTTTTATTCTATTTCCTGGAATAGGAAGTCTCCCATTAATTGAAGCCTGGAGTTACAGCTAATTACATAGAATCTGGTCTGCTACAACAAATCTGACTAGAAACATAAAATGGTCCATTACCCACCAGCGATAGGCCCAGCATATAGAATCAAAAATGTTTCCAAAGTCTACAAAGACAGCAAGTTCTTTGTTTTGGGCTTATATCAACAAAGCTAATGCATAAAGATGATCCAGTCTAGTACATCTGAGAATCAATGCAGCTTCTGATGGAATAATTAAACTAGAACAGTTCCTTTAAACAGTCTGCTAAGGTTCTGGCATAAATTGTAATATCTATATTGAAGAAAAAAATTGGATGATGATTTCTGTCTTTACAGACATCCTTCCCATAATGGATATGGCATCTTGAAAACCTCTGCTGCAAAAAGCACCAGGTCTCCCCTCAACAAATAATACATTTTTGCCAATAAATGTTCTGGCCCTTATCTCTTTCCAAAAGTGGATTGTAATGCCTGATCTATGTCTGTCCATACTATATGTACATACAGTTTTTATTTGGATTGAAGGACTAATGCAGACTATGTTGCTTGATTCATTTAGCTGTTAACTCTAATGAAGAAGATATATTTTCAGAGCATAAGTCTTATTACAACTTTATGATTGCATTACTTATTCCACTGGAGTCTGAGATGGCCTGCCTGCCCCCCCCCCCCCAACACATATTCTGTATAGTATTAAAATGTGCATGGCCTTGATACCTTTTTGAGGCATCATGCCAGAACTTTATCAGGCTTATTATTAAGTGACAAGTATCACAAACCAGTCTTCACCAAGTACATACCAGACATCCTCTCATTTGCCATTCCCACCTTTTATAAGCAGTTCTGTATTAATATAGTTGTATTAATATAATAGTGTTTTATTTTGAAATCTAACATTTTTACAATGGATCCTGCACTGAAGCTTCCAGTCTGTCCAATTCCCTGACCCTCCTACTCAAGACAATTTTACAAGCCTTTTTATAAATTTCAAATAAGGTAATATTAAAATATTTCAGCCATACTAATGAGGACATTTGATTCATTGTGTTACCCTGTATAAAACTACAAACCTCCTTCTGGATAAACTCCCTCACCTTAGCATCCTGAAAAATAAAGGGATACAACTTCCTTTAAGTCCTTTTTAGCTCCAGCCTTAAGCACAGGATCTAACACAAGAGATATGTAGGATGGACAGAAAGGTAGGTCTCCTGTAACAGAGACCTATTGTATCAGTTCACTTAACCCAGACCATATGTCTGATGTACTACTTTAAAGGGATGCAGGAACTGTCAACATACATTTGGAATACTTTGAGTACAACTCCCTCCACAGATCACATAACACAACTACTCAGCATAGTTTTCTGACACCATATATATCTGTCCATATAAGAATATTACCTCTCAGTGTAGGAAATACATGCAATCATGTGGTCCCATTCAGTAACAACCTAACAGCATTTTGATTGCAACTATTTAAGCCTTCATAAAATGAAAAAAAAGAACACAGGTGAATTATCATTTGGACCATATAAGGAACGTAGGACCCATCTTCCTTGGTGTGCATTGTTTTTATCCAGTGCCCACCTTACTTTCTTTTCCTTCCGATACGTATCTAGCTTCCAGCCTAAACAGCTTCCAAAAAGCAGCTGCACACCTCATTTATAGGAGCCTACCAGGCTATGAAGCATATGTCCTGTTAATAATTTCTATTGATTGGATACTAGCATCTCAAACTAGTCACATTCCCTCTTCAGGTTCTTTACCAAACTTCCTTAGTGATCATTATCAAACCTTTGTTATCTGAGGTAAGCCAAAAAACAATAAAACTCATTTTCAAGTGGGTGTGGACAAAAAAAAACATTTTAATGAGTTAAACAATGCAAATATCATCCCCTAGATGACATTAAGTGTTTAACCACATCTTTTTAACTACCTTCAAATGCACAACTACATTACATTCATACGTAACAACAACAAAAAAAATGGTTAGATCTACTGCTGCTACTAGAATGTCAAATAAAATTTAAAAAACTAATTTTAGTCAGGGACAAAGCTTGGACACACTAGAAAAGCTCTCAAACAATGCAGTCAAGACAAAATTATAACACACTTAGAAATCTGTTTCAATAAAACATCACCAGGAAAAGTAAGCAAATTTTCTTTAACCTGCAACTCATGTAGCATCAAAACAATTCCAAGCAATACGGGGCAAACATTAACTAATGTCTTATGCCAGGGCAAAACAAACATACCCAGTCCTTTCCACAGTGAGACTGATATTAACTTTACCAGCACTTTCTACAAGTATTTCATAGACACAACTTATCTCCTTTATGAAAAGCAATAATAAACAACAATGGTTCTCATGATACTTGGTACAATTTGCCTTCTGCAAGTGTTACTTAAATAAAAAAAATACTTAAACAACTAAATTATACCTCACATACGAGAGAGAGAGAGAGAGAGAGAGAGAGCATATGAGAGAGAGATAGAGATATGTCTCGTGGAGAAGCCACATACTAATGTGGCAGTCAG
Source organism: Protopterus annectens (assembly GCF_019279795.1). Classification (NCBI taxonomy): domain Eukaryota; kingdom Metazoa; phylum Chordata; order Ceratodontiformes; family Protopteridae; genus Protopterus; species Protopterus annectens. Next base: position 517,098,222 of record NC_056731.1, read on the forward strand.
GGGAGTGGCTAATGCTAATTAGCCATGTGCTGTTCTCTGGAATTGTCAACAAGATCCCAATTAACTTGACACTCTACTGAATTATTTTTTTTTCTCTATGAAGAAAAAGTAAACACTGTCTTTTGATGGCATTCACCCATTCACTCCTATGGAAGCATCATGGTACAGGTACACACAGTAGAGGTGTGTGTGTATGTGTGTGTGTGTCTATATAAATGTAGCTGAATAAATACTTATATGTGTCTTTCTGGGTGGTTGCACTACACGAGTTCAGTAGAGAATGCTGGATATGTATATGTGTGTTGCAGAATATGTGTAAGTGGTGGGTGAGTATTATCCTGATTGTGAACAGATACAGGGTTTGTTTGTGGATGCTTGGATATGCGTATGTGTATGTGTGTATGTGTGTGTGTGTGTGTGTGTGTGTGTGTGTGTGTGTGTGTGTGTGTGTGTGTGTGTGTGTGTGTATGTATGTGTGTGTGTGTGTGTGTGTGTGTGTGTGTGTGTGTGTGTCTGCATGAATGTAGCTGAATAAATACTTGTATGTGTCTTTGTGGATGGTTGCACTACACGAGTTAAGTAGAGAATGCTGGATATGTATATGTGTGTTGCAGAATATGTGTAAGTGGTGGGTGAGTATTATCCTGAGTGTGAACAGATACAGGGTTTGTTTGTGGATGCTTGGATGTGCGTATGTGTATGTGTGCGTGTGTGTGTGTGTGTGTGTGTGTGTGTGTGTGTGTGTGTGTGTGTGTGTGTGTGTGTGTGTGTGTGCATGTGTGTGTGTGTGTGTGTGTGTGTGTGTGTGTGTGTGTGTGTGTGTGTGTGTGTGTGTGTGTGTCTACATGAATGTAGCTGAATAAATACTTGTATGTGTCTTTCTGGGTGGTTGCACTACACAAGTTAAGTAGAGAATGCTGGATATGTATATGTGTGTTGCAGAATATGTGTAAGTGGTGGGTGAGTATTATCCTGAGTGTGAACAGATACATGGTTTGTTTGTGGATGCTTGGATGTGCATGTGTGTGGGTGTGTGTGCATGTGTGTGCGTGTCTGTGTGTGGGTGTGGGTTTTTGTGTATATCTATCTATCTATCTATCTATCTATCTATCTATCTATCTATCTATCTATCTATCTATCTCTGTGTGTGTGTGTGTGTGTGTTTGTGCATATGTGTGTGTGTGTGTGTGTGTGTGTGTGTGTGTGTGTGTGTGTGTGTCTATATGCATGTAGGTGGTGTGCCTATGCTGCCATGATATAGAGGCTGGTTGGTACAGCATTAGCGTGTCAAGATCTGACAGTTGTTGTTGTTGTTGTTGTGTCTTTTGGCTTTTCCAGGTTAGGGGTCGCCACAGCAGAACTCTGGACCGCTAATGATTGGCAGTAGATTTTTACGTGCCGAGTTGCCAGCCCTGACACACAACCTTCAACAAAGGTACGCCCATTCATGAATGTCTCCATGCAGAAGACACTCTAGCTGACAGTCGTACCGGACAACGACTTACTGTGATGCGACAACGCTACCGCAGCACCACCACTGCAGTCCATGTCAAGATCTGACAGTGCAGTGTTTAATTCATAGACATTGTAATGAGCTGCTAATGAGGGGTTTCTCTATGTGTCTTTGCCATGTCTCCGATTCAGAAATTGTCTCTGTTGTACTAATCGACCAATTAGCATGGAAGGAGAGAATTTCTTTAAGTTTCAGGGAATATTTCCTACTGAACCACTTAAAATTAATAACAATCTCCTTGCATCCCTCCATATCAAACCAGACTGTAAATAATGTAGAAATTCACTTGGGGAGATATGACATAAATCAAACATCGAGCTCCTGATAAATGCCAGATTAGTAATTAGTGATTATAACTGTTGCATGTATTACTAAATTATTAATCATAATTCAGAAAAACACCACCTCTTTTTACTGTCATAGTATTTTATATAATTTTCTTGACAACTCACTGGTATTTTTATCACTAACCAAACAGAGCCTAGGATTCAGTAAAATGTTAACTGCTTGTGCTAACTGGCCAATGCAGGTTTATCAATTAGCATGATGGCAAGAAAATGTAATTCAAAGATGTGGTATATCCACATAGACATTGCCATGTCTCTGGAATGAACATTATCTCTGACAGACCTGACCATATTAGTGTTCTCCTTAGCAGCCCATGTATAGTGTTAGCAAAGACACCCCCACACTCACACAAGTAGTCTCTCTCTCACACACACACACACACACACACACACACACACACACACACACACACACACACACACACACACACACACACACACACACATTCCCATACACAACCACAACTACTCATCCACAAACAAGCCCCCCACTTGCTCACACTCATGGAAATCTTCCCTTTACCTGCACATATATACCAACACACAAGTACATGAGTATGCACGTGCGCACACACACACACACACACACACACACACACACACACATAAAACCAGGATCTTAATTGCCTGCCTACCTTCTCTAGTGCAACCACCAAGGCAGACATGCACTCACACCACATGTATATACATTTAGCCTCATTCATGCTCTTGCAGACATGCACTCACACATCCACATATATACACAGACACTAACACAACATCCCATCCCTGTGTCTTTACTGAAATTACCTGTACTACAGGTAATCCCATAGAAGTGAATGGCTGACCACCATGCTTTTATGGTCGTCACTTTTTCCACCTAAACTAAAATTTTATATAGCCAAGTGATGCTCTGAATGACTTGGCTGAGGAAATTGGGAGGCATAAGCATTTCTGGTGGTGAACACATAGCTAATTAGCATTAGCCACTCTCATGGACTGCCACATTGGCATGCAGCTTCAATCTTCATGCAGAGGCCTCCACAAGATGAAAAATCTCAATGCTGAATTCAAAAGGTTTAGCATGATGCATAAACCTTAGAAGTTAAGGCTTAGACATCGCACTAACTGGCAGGATAACACACATTATCATTTCTACAGTTATAAAATATTTTAAATCACTCGTCAAGCAATGAGCCAATCAAAGCCCTAGCATTGTAAACAATAGTATTAAATATGAAATCACTTATCATGTAAAAACTTTATATTAAAATGTCTTAGAGATAGAATGATGATATTATCAGTAAATGCCATCCTAACAGGTGTTCATATAAATCATCATCATCTTCTTTCGCTGTTCTCATTAGGGGTCGCCACAGTGGATCATCCGTTTCAATTTCTTCCTGTCCTCTGCATCATGCTCTTTCACACCAACTGCCTGCATGTCCTCTCTCACCACATCCATAAACCTCATCTTAGGCCTTCCTCTTTTCCTCTTACCTGGCAGCTCCATCCTTAGCATCCTTTTCCCAATATACCCAGCATCCCTCCTCAGCACATGTCCAAACCAATGCAATCTCACCTCTCTTGCTTTGTCTCCAAACTGTCCAACCTGAGCTGACCCTCTAATATACTGATTCCTAATCCTGTCCATCCTAGTCACACCCAGTGCAAATCTTAACATCTTTAACTCTGCCACATCCAGCTCTGACTCCTGCCTTTTTGACAGTGCTACCATCTCCAACCCATATAACATAGCTGGTCTCACTATCCTCTTGTAGACCTTCCCTTTCACTCTTACTGGTACCCGTCTGTCACAAATCACTCCTGACACTCTTCTCCACCCATTCCACCCTGCCTGTACTCACTTCTTCACCTCTCTTCCACACTCACCATTACTCTGAACTGTTGATCCCAAGTACTTAAACTCATCCACCTTTACCAACTCTACTCCCTGCATCCTCACCATTCCTCTACCCTCCCTCTCATTTACACACATTTATTCTGTTTTAGCCCTGCTGACCTTCATTCCTCTCTTCTCTAAAGCATATATCCACCTCTCCAGGGTCTCCTCAACCTGGTCCCTACTCTCACTACATATCACAATGTCATCTGCAAACATCACAGTCCATGGGGCCTCCTGTCTAATCTCATCTGTCAACCTGTCCATCACCACTGCAAATAAGAAAGGGCTCAGAGCTGATCCTTGATGTAATCCCACCTCCACCTTAAACGTATCTGTCACTCCCACCACAGTCCTCACCAATGTCACACTACCCTTGTACATATCCTGGACCACTCTTACATACTTCTTTGCCACTCCCGACTTCCTCATACAATACCATAACTCCTCTCTAGGCACCCTGTCATATGCTTTCTCTAAGTCCACAAAGACACAATGCAACTCCTTCTGACCTTCTCTGTATTTCTCCAACAGCACTCTCAGAGCAAATATTGCATCTGTAGTGCTCTTTCCTGGCATGAAACCACACTGCTGATCACTAATCATCACCTCCCTTCTTAACCTAGCTTCCACTACTCTTTCCCATAACCTCAAGCTGCGACTGATCAATTTTATCCCTCTGTAGTTACTGCAGCTCTGCACATCACCCTTATTCTTAAAGATAGGTACCAAAACACTTTTTCTCCACTCCTCAGGCATCCTCTGACTTTCCAAAATTTCATTAAACAATCTGGTTAAAAATTCCACTGCCATTTCTCCTAAGCACCTCCATGCTTCTGCTGGTATGTCATCTGGGCCAACAGCCTTTCCATTCTTCATCCTCTTCATAGCTGTCCTTACTTCCTCCTTGCCAATCTGCTTCACGTCCTGATTCATTATCCCCACATCATCCAACCTTCTCTCTCTCTCTCAATCTCTTCATTCATCAGCCCTTCAAAGTACTCTTTCCATCTACTCAACACACTCTCCTCACTTGTGAGTACGTTTCCCTCACTGTCCTTTATCATTCTTACCTGCTGCACATCTTTCCCAGCTCTGTCCCTCTGTCTAGCCAATTGGTACAGGTCCTTTTCTCCCTCTTTAGTGTCCAATCTCTCATACAACTCTCTATATGCCTTATCCTTCGCCACCTCTCTCTTTGCCATGCGCCTCATCTCCTTATACTCATGTCTACTTTCTTCATCTCTTTGACAATCCTACTTCTTCTTCGCCAGCCTCTTCCTCTGTATACTCTCCTGTACTTCCTCATTCCACCACCAGGTCTCCTTGTCCTCCTTCCTTTGTCCAGATGTCACACCAAGCACCTTCCTAGCAGTCTCCCTTACTAGCTCTGCTGTAGTTACCCAGCTATTCGGTAACTCTTCATTGCCTCCCAGTGCCTGTCTTAATTCTTCCTTGAACTCCACCTCACAATCACCCTTTTTTAACTTCCACCATTTAATCCTTGGCACTGCTTTCACACTCCTCCTCCTCTTCTTGTTCACCAACGTCATCCTACAGACCACCATTCTATGCTGCTTAACTACACTTTCCCCAGTCATCACTTTACAGTCTCCAATCTCTTTCAGATTGGCCCTCCTACATAGGATATAATCCACCTGTGTGCATCTTCCTCCACTCTTGTACGTCACCCTATGCTCCTCCCTCTTCTTAAAATATGTATTCACCACAGCCATGTACATCCTTTTCGCAAAATCCACAATCATCTGACCTTCTGCATTCCTCTCCTTAACACCACACCTACCCATCACTTCCTTATTTCCTCTGTTCACTTCACCAACATGCCCATTGAGGTCCGCTCCAATCACTAGTCTCTCACCCTTGGGTACACTCACCACCACTTCATCCAACTCACTCCAAAATTTTTATTTCTCATCCATCGCACACCCAACTTGTGGAGCATATGCACTAACAACATTCATCATTACACCATCAATTTCAAGCTTCATAAACATCACTCTATCAGACGCTCTCTTCACCTCCAAAACACTCTTGGCACACCGTTCCATTAGGATAACCCCTACCCCATTTCTTCTGCCATCCAGACCATGATAGAACAATTTGAACCCACCTCCTATACACCTGGCCTTACTTCCCTTCCATCTGGTCTCTTGCACACACAATATATCAACCTTCCTTCTTTCCATCATATCAGCTAGCTCTCTCCCTATACCAGTCATACTGCCAACATTCAAAGTTCCTACCCTCAGTACTACACTCCTAACCTTCCTGCTCTCTTTCTGCCTTCGGGCATGCCTTCCCCCTCCTCTTCTTCTTCGGCCAACAGTAGCCCAATTTCCGCCAGCACCCTGTTGGCTAACAATACTGGTGGCGGTCGTTGTTAACCTGGGCCTCGACCGATCCGGTATGTAATTATGAAAAGTTCTCCGCATCAGTAATTTTTGGCAGAGGTTTTATGTCGGAGGAACTTGTGTTCATATAAATACAAAGCTGAAATTCTAAACAGATATTAGTAACAATGGCCTGTCTACCCTGAATATCATCCCCTTACAATGTCTTTTTATTGTTTATACTCAAAAGATTAAAACTCCTCAGACAGTTCAAGTTCATTTAGCAAGTACAGGCTTTTGAAGGTCACACTGTTCTAGCTCTGATTTGTATCTTTTGAAAGTGCTTTCTTGCATGAGTCCACAATTTCAGTTAAATAGGAATGCACAGGAAAATGGCAACTTGATCAGACATTTTAGAGAAATGTTATACCTATCCTAAGCATGAACCCCATATAAAATCTTTGAACCATTTATTTTGCAAATATTCATTTTCTGAATAAGAATATAACTGTCATTTTACATTCAAATCAAATTCTATTAGTGAGTGCTCACACAAGAAAATCACAAAGTCTAAATGCAGGATTAATACAGTGCCATTTTACACCCCTTAGATATATCTTCATTACTTGAGGTCCCAAATTAATTTATTGTATATAAACTCAAGAAAGTCTAAAATCTAATTATGGTACCCACCTCAAGCTCCATTTTGTCCTTTTATAAGACGTTTCTTTACAGAACCTGAAAACTTACTTATTGAATTGCTGCATTTCAATAGCAAATGCAGAGTAAATAAATAATGACACATTGTCCCCATTTTGTAGGCCTTCCTTTATTACACTTAACTAAGTTTGGCCACCATGACCATAATTTGCCCAAAGTCCAAAGTCCAGTCAAGTAATCAAACATCATTTTTGTTCTGATAGAAAATTTTCCAGTGTACATGTAACGTTGAGCTCACCTTCCCTTTGTTTGTGATGTTGTTCCCACCCTTCTCCTAGTTCAACAATGTCTAAGCACTAATTACCTTTGTCTTGCTCTATTACCAAGAATTCCTCACTCACACAGTCAAGTGTGGCACTCCTTGTAACCTATCCATTGCTGACTTAGGTGAGGTGAAGCCCCCCTGCACCACCTTAGCAATGGGTGCTAACTCTAACCCTTTCCCTGCCCCTAACTGTGCCCCTTACCTTAAAAAAACTATTTTCATAGTGCTACCACTATTTAGACAAATTTGTGCTCACTGGCTGGTAGGACATTAGAAAAGGAAGTCTGTTTCCTTTTTTGAAGAAGTGAATATCAGTAATTGATGTTGTTGATATTAATAATTGTTGACATGTTTTGGTTGATGTCTTTTGTGTCACTCATTTAACATGTTATACTAGATAGAGAGATAAACAGACTGACAGACTGACAAATATAAATATAGATACATACATTTATTTTATTTATTTTTATTTATTTTACATTTGTTGACTGGGCTAGTCTAACTGCATATATGTCCATTTTCAGTAGAGGCCCGGGGAGATAAGCTCCGAGGAAACAAACAAAATCATATATAAAAAATTAATGTATACAATGAACATTGCAGGTGCAGTACAGAGAATAATCACAGAGGTAATCCATTCATAACATAGTGCAAAATATACAGATACAATTAGTACAATACAAAATATAGTTGCAATACATCATAAAGAAAAATATGGCAGCTGAATTATACAATATATTAGTATACAAGTAGTCATAAAGAAAAAGTAGGAGCTGAAATTATACAATATATTAGTAAAAGTAGTCACTTTAATGAGATTCTGAAGATGTAAGTAATAGTATAGAAGGACAAGGTAAGTTGTTATTAAGAAAAGGAACTTGATTACTGAGAAGAAGAGGGTAGGGTGAACCAAGTAAGAAGAGCTAGTTGATCAGTCAGGTTTAGTACAGGGGCAAAACCAGTCTGTTCTGAGGAAAAGTTTCAATGTGGTTTTAAAGAGTGATATGGAGGGAAGAGAGGAAAGTTCTTTAGGAAGAAGGTTCCAGAATTTTCCAACAGTATTAGAGAAAAGACAGTCCCCAGCCCTGTTGTTTGATTTACAAATATTATGTGATGATCGTAAGGTCTTTAGATTGTTGTAGGGGGTAATGAGGGTAGATAGTATAGGGGTATTGGTAGGTTGGTAAAGGGTTTTATGGGCAATGGTCAGTTGGTGAAATTTAAGCTGATTTTGTAATTCAAGCCATTATAGCTGCTTTAGATTAAAACAGTGGTGGGTTCTGAAAGGGTTACCTGTAGCAAATCTGGCTATGTTATTGTAGGAGTTTTCCATTTTATTAAGGTTGTTTTAGAGAGATTAGTATATATGGGTGAGGTATAGAGGAGTGTAGAAATTAGATGAGTGTGAGCAATAGTTATTCTAGCTACAGAAGAGTGGAAGGGTTTGATCCTGTAGAGAGACCCTAGTTTTCTATTTACAGATTTTAGAGTATTGTTAATATGGGTGTCAAAGTTAAGGTTGTTATCTATGGTGATACCTAGTAGTTTGGTAATTGGATCTGGGGATATGAGAGTACCATTATTGGATGTTACTGTGAAGTCTATTGGGGGGGGGACTTACAAGTAGGAGTAAAAAGGATGAGTTTAGTTTTTTGGGGGTTCAGAAGGAGACAGCACTGTGTAAACCATTGTTCAACTGTGTTAAACACATTTTGGGTAAGGAAGTGAAGTTCAGATATAGATGTGGCTGAGCATATAAGTGTGGAATCATCTGCATATTGTATGCATGTAGCTTGGGGGATTACTAGGTGAAGGTCGTTGATAAATATAGAAAACAGAAGAGGTCCTAATATGGACCCTTGAGGAACACCAATGTTTACAGGCAGATGGGTAGATAGAATGTTATGCCAAAGTACAGCCTGTTGTCTGTTATCTAAGTAGGACTGGATCCATTTTATAGCTAGTGTATCTAGTGACAGGGATTTCAGGATATTTATAAGTATCTGGTGATTTACCATATCAAATACCTTAGACAGATCTATAAACAGTGCAGAGGAAAGCATAATGACGTTATGGTTTTTGTTAATACAGTCAGTAAAGGAAAGGAAGTTAGTAGTAGTGCTGTGGGAAGGTCTGAAACCATACTGAAAGTTTGAAAGTAAGTTATTTTGAATTTGGTGGTCTAGAAATTGCCTGTGGATGCATTTTTCCATGATCAGGGATGATAAGGGAGAAAGTAGGGCTATGAGACAGTAATTGGAGAGTTCAGTAGAGTTCCCACCCTTGTGAAGGGGGATACTATGGGATACTTTCAAGATTTTAGGGATGTGTCCTTCACTGTTGGTTCTATTGATGAGAATGGAAATGGGATAGGCGATGGATTTGGCTGCCTTTTGTAGATATTCAGCGGGTAGTTGGTCTGCTAGTGCATGGTTTCAGTTTTTGGATAAGGGTAAGAATAAATGTTGTTGGGACTGGTTGGAAGATAAATGGAGGGGATGGGTTAGGGTTAGAGCTGGATATAGTTAAGTTTTGAGTAGATAACTGACTGGCAAGAGTTTGAATGGCCTCAGTGAAAAAGGTACTAAAGGCGTTAGCAGTCTGCTTGGGATTCTCCTGGTCTGTGCCTTGTGGGTTTGGTGTGATGAATTGACCTGGGTGTAATAATTGATTAATACTCGCCCAGAACATTTGTGGTTTATTATGGTGAGTCTGCTGGAATTGTAGGTAGCAGTTTCTTTTTTCAGACAGTATAGCTTTTTTTAGTTTCATTTCTTAGCTGTCTGAAGTTTTGTTGGTCTACTGGGTTTTTAGTTAAAAGAGATTTATTCCAGTATTTATTTCTGAGATGGATTTTTTGCCTGGTTTCTTTTGAAAGCCATGGGGCAGATTTAGTTCTCATTCTAAGAGCGGGTTGGTGCATGGTGGTCTAGTATGGCTAGGAAGTTAGAATTAAAGTAATTAACAGCTTCCTCCAGTGTGAGGTATTTTAAGGGAGACCGGTTACATGCTCTTAGTTCTCTCTGGAAGAGATCAGGGTTGAAGTTTTTCTTGGTTCTAATTGTCCTAGATATGGTTGGATTATGTAGATTGGATTTAAGCCTGATGATGTAGGTTAGTGAGTGGTCACCTACATCATTAGGATGGATTCCAGCTTCATATGTCTGGGGATAATTATTTATGAGAATCCAATCTAAGGTACTTTCTTTCCTATTAGGCTTGTTTATCCTGGGAGGGCAGGTAAGGGTTTGAGAAAAACCTAAAAGGTTAATATGGCTGGCAGGGTGGCTACTGCTACAACACTTCCAATCAATGTTAAAATCACCTAGGATTATGGTTTCTTGGGGCAAATTTTGGGATAACCAACAAAGGATATTTTCTATGGTGGCAATGTTATTACCAGGAGGAAGATCGATACATATAATATAGATGGATTTGAATGTGTTAAGTTGAAGCTTGGTAATAAGAATTTCAGTGTTGGAGTCTTGAGATGGTTTATAGTTGTAGGTAGTAATCTGTAACCCAGATTTAAATAGGATAGCTGCACCACCACCCTTTTTTATTGCACGGTCAGGTCGCAAAATATTATAACTGGGTGGGATGACTTCATTGTCTTTAGTTACAGGTTTTAACCAAGTTTCTGTTAAACAAAGAATGTCAAAGGAGTAGACTTCCAAGAGAGCATGGAGTTGTGCAACTTTGTTATTAATGCTACGTATGTTGAGGCGAGCTAATAAGAGTGAGTTAGGTGGTTTGATAAGGGAATGGATAGTGGAGGGTTGAGGAGTTGAGTGGTAGTAGCAGTTGTTGGGCCTGGGTTTGAGTGAATGTCTCCATCTTTTAAAGAGAAGAGTAGTGTTTGAAGTCTAGGATTTGAGAATTTACTATATAGAGGTAGAGATTTTCTCGGATTGGGAGATTTATATCTAATGTGGGCTATCCTATGGTATTTTGCAAGTAGATAGCTGGGTTTAGATGTTATGGTAACATGGTTAGTGAAAATAGGTAGAGAAGGAGAGGTAGATAGCTTATTGAGGCAGAGAAGGTGTGAATATAATGGGTGTTCATAGGAGGTTAGCAGGTAAGCTAAAGTTAGAGGTGGTAGAAGTGTAAGTATGAGTAACCTTTGTAAGAGGGCTGGGGTGGGTAGCTTATACATCTGGAAGGGTAAGTTGTTAGGTTGCTGTTATAAGCTTGGAGGTATACTAGGTGTGGAAAGGAATAGGTGGAGGATGTGGTGGGAGAGATAGGGAGTGGTAAGTGAAAGGAGGGAATTGGAGTTAAGTGGCCAATGGTGAAGGGTTTGTGATTGGTGGAAGAGAGAAGGGGTGTGGTTAGATGGTATAAGAGTAGGACCCCTGGGGGTGGGTGAGATTTGGGGGTAGGGGAGGGGAGGGGAGCGGAGTGAGCCTGCAGGGTGAACGGAGCGGGTAGAGACAAGTGAAGGAGAAGCTAGAGAAGAAACTATCAGCAATGCTAGTAACTAAAGGTAAGTTAGGCAAGTCAGGAGTGGGAAAGATCAGAGATAAAACAGAAATCTATGAAAAAAAAACAGGTGGGTGTAGACAGTTGAAATAAAGGGTAAGTGAGAAAATAAGAGCAGGTCTAAGACTTAAGAGATGTAGTGTAATTACAGAAGAAATACAGAGGGATAAGCAGCACCTAGTGGCAGATCTAGTATTGCAGGTAAGTATGTAAGGGAGCTAGCTGGTTTAGAACTAGGGAAGGAGTGATAGTTAGTAAAGGGGGTTATTATAAAGTAGAAGAGGTTTGTTGGATACAGAGTAGATAGGAGGGGGGTAAAGGCTGCTGGCTGTTCAAGCACGTAGTGTACTTTAGAACCTCTGAAGCAATAGTAGATGGTAGTCAACTTTACAAGCAGGACTTAGACAACCACATACTTTCTTGCTTCCTTGAGAGAGGATGCAGGGAAAATAAGGCTGTTAGATGAGATAGCAGGTATTTTGATAGGGTCCTTTGTCACCAGGTAGGTAGGTTCTTAGAGACTATATCAGGAACAGCGCATTGGGGAGCAGGGTGCTTTAGGGAGAAAGAGAGACAAACATGGAGGAGAGAAAAAAGAGCTCACACATAACAGGTAGTTATGACAATTAAACAAACAAAAAAGCTTTACATGAAGACACAATTAATAAAGTAGCTTATATTCATGCCCTTATTTATGAAAGAAGCTATTGGAATCACTTTTAAGCTAGTAGTACTGTGACATTATAAAGTAGTCTAAACTATCATTTAGAGGAACTCTGAATCAGGTTTACTGAAATTGGGAGCAAGCAAAAACAAAAACATAAGCTTCTAATATCAAAATATAAACTATACCAGCAAAAAAAAAACTGGAAAGCTACGTAAGAGAGAAATTACTGTACTACTCTATGCAGGGACAGTGAGTTTACAGTGTGGAATACAACACTGAAAAAAAGAAAAATAATACAATCACTTACTAGAGATGCTACACCTGGAGGGCTTTCAGCTGCAATTAGAGCAAATATGGCATCCAAGGTTTTTAAAACCTTTGGTGTGTTGTACCTGAGCAATCACTTGGGAGGGTAGGGGAAGGGAGGGAAACCTTCAACTGGAATTTAAAGTAGCAGGGGAGAATCCAAGGGACTCTGTTAAACCTAGCTAATTATCAAGGACAGCCAAGGAAATAAGGTAAACATACAGGCATCCTTGTTCAAGGACTGGAAGGTTTCTCCAAGAAAAACTATGTGTAGGAATACACGACAGGTGGAAGCTGTATGCTGCTTACTAGTTTGCAATGGCAGATTTTATTCTCTTTTATATTTGTATTCCCCTTTGCTCATTGCTTGCTGCACACAATGTAGTTAAAGATAAAAGCAGCTGGAGACTTTGCACCTCTGTTTGGTGTTTAGTGAAGAACAAGTATTGAGGAGGAGGGACTGAAGGCTATGACTATTGAGAGGGGCTAAATACTTTAACATACAACAAATTATCAACAGTGAAACAGAAGAAAGGGGTGGGGTGGGCTAAGAGGAAGAAGGTTTGCAGCTGTTGCCCCTGGGGTATGCACCTTAGCTGACTGCAACATATTTTAACAAGGCATAACAGTAGTTACAAAAGCTAGCACCTACACTACACAAGCAGTAACAACAAGGTTCCTGGAGTTAAACCAGGGGCTGCAGTCTATTTTTGGATGATTGCTGGCTAGAGTTTTCTTTGCTTTTAGCTGGAGTGAGAGGATTCCTTGCTCACACAAGTGTGTGTGTGGGGGGGGGGAGACCCAAAGCGATCAGGTCCTCAGTGGCTTTAAAAGTTGCAAAGAAGAGAAAAGGAAAGAATGTAAGACTAAAAGCAATAAAATAAGGACTTCAAAATGAGCACAAACATCATAAATATTGTACAGAAAGCAGAGCAAGTGAACATAGCCTATTAGAAGTCATCAAGAGAAATACATTCAGACTCTGCAACCAGTCTTATTCAGCAGCAGTCACTATAACTAGTTAGAATATCCTATTACCAGACAATATTGCAACTATGTAGCAGTTTACCATAAATATCGTACATCTAAGTGTTACAGGGAATGATCTTCAAACAGAACTCATTTCTGTTTAATCAGCTCATATGTTTACTAGAAGTACAGCCATTGACATTAATGAGATTGTGTCTTTGTGAGTCAATTTTTCTTTACCTCAGGGTTAAGTGATTTCAGAATTAGTGTGTGTGTGTGTCTATTAGATAATATAGATATTTATACAAGCACATGCACACACACAAACGCGCATATGTACATATATATGTGTGTTTGTATTTGCAGACACCCCATCCCCCACACACACACACACTCAGTTGTGCATGCAGGCACACACACACACACACAAACACAGATACACACACATACACACACACACACACACACACACACACACACACACACACACACCTGCATGTATAGATATATAGATGCATGTGTGTGTGTGTGTGTGTGTGTGTGTTTCATACTGATTCAGCAGCTTGTTCTCATGTATATGTTAATCAAAGGAGCTTTGTCAACTGTCTTATCACAGAGCTATAATCATCCCTGATAATCAAAAGGCATTGTAACTCTGTTATTTAAAGCTAATTTAACTAAGAATTCCAATAAAACTTAGTCTTTGGTGTTACCAAGAAGAACTGTGCTCTTGGGGAAGAGATCTCACAGTGCTTCACACATTTGGGGATATCCTCTGCTCTTCCTTTTTATTAACATTTATTACACTGGTGTTATATTATTAATATTAAAACTGTCTACACGAGGTATGTTTGATGAGAACATAAAGTGCTGTAAATATGATGATGGCTATAGAATAGATGGGTACTGAAGACAAGGTGATTCTGGAATGAGCACTGGAGAGTTAGGTCAAGCAAGGGACTGTAGCCTGAGAGATAAAAATAATGATAAAATCATGATGGCACTATTTGATAGGTGTTAAATCCAAACTGGAAGAGACTCTGCATGATGTAAAGCTCCTCTTGAGATTGCTAGTGGGTATGCAAAGTGAGTGGAAGTAAATGAGGTTGTTGATTTTACAACAGTGAAACACAATTAACAGAAGCACAAAGTATTTAAAAAGAACATATGAATCCATATAAAGCTGAAAAGTAAAACACCCAAAGAATCTCAAATCAACAGCAAAGTGAAAAAGTGAATGAATTCAAATCAAAAGTTAGAATGCAACTTAAAATAAATAAGTGCATAATATATTTGTGGTGGGATATGTGCCATGTACCAGTGTAAGTGATTGTGCCCCTCTGCTCCTGCATTGCTTATATATGGGAACTTCTAATCACTCAGCTTTGGGGATGGATGAAATATTCAGTTTTACTGCAAAACAAAGTATTTTTCTTCAATGAGACTGGTCATCCTTGCAGTAAGAAAGGGATATGGGAGGGTGGGAGTGGGGGAGTGGGGTGGGCTCAGATTTCTCCCCTTCAGAATTACTGAGAGCATATATATACTGAATTGTTTAAAAAAATGAACCTCCTTTATTAATGCTTTCCTTGTTATTTGCTATATAGAAAAGTATATCGCCCCAAGAAACATAAGTTTTCTAATACAGTTATTCTTGAACATGTTACGCTGCATAGTATATGCCTTATACTGCAATAATAGCATGGACACATTAAACCACAACTGTATTAGCTGAATATAAAAACAGAGTATGCATATAAATCAAAACAACCCATGGGAAGGGCACATCTAGGTACAGCAAAAAAATGCTACAAAATTAGATACATTCAAATGGCACATATCTGAGGTGAGGAAAGGCCTGCATATTGGACTCCACTCTAAGTGGTTTAGTGAGAATTTCACTTACAAGATACAAACATATGACTTCCTCTATTAAACATATACAACACAGTAATAATTAAAATATATCCATTTTTTCACTGACCATTGCAAAATAAAAGACAAAAAGGCACCCTTCTGTTTAACTTACTGTAGTTAGCAATCACATAATCCTTTTAACAATCCACTAATTTAATTCCATTCAACATAATGATATTTACAAAGAACTTTCTGGGTAAGCATTCATTTGACTATATTTCAGATAATATCCACACAAAAGAATAAGAAATCATATGCCAAATTTTGGGAAGTTTGCACATAAAAATAGGATGTATTTATTTATTATTTTACATTTGTTGACCGGGATAGTCTGACTGGATACATGTCCATTTTCAGCAGAGGCCCGGGGAGAAAAGCTCCAAAGGTATACATATACAATCATTACAATGTCATGTTGAACAGGAGTAATCATAACATAATACAAATATAACACATTTTACAGTCTAGTTAAATTTATGGAAATATACCACTTATTCTAGTACATTTAAATTTGTACAGTCTAACAGGATACTTTGAGACAAACAAAATCACATAGCAAAGCAAATCTGTATTGATCAGAAAAGAAACAGATTGGAATGTACACACTAGTTCTAATAAACACACCAAACAGAATGTTAAACATAGTAACAGGTTAGGTTAATATTTGTATAAATAAGATCACTTTTATGATACTGTACAGTACACTGCCTTTAACAAATAGAGAACACCATTCCTTATGATAAAATCACTCAAAAGCTGAAGTAGATCATCCACAAAAAATGTATTTCTTATGTTTTGGTAACTTTGCAGGCAGTTATCTATTACAGAGTGGTAAAGATTCAGACCTTGGCCACAACTCAGAATAATACTGCTGCACAAATGCATATATAAACTGTTAGGCCAGTCATCATGCAGTGTATAAAGTCTACACAAAATGGAATGTTTAAAGAATGTAATATGCACATCTTTAAAGAAAACAAGGAATGACAAAAAAAGTAACTTTTAAATACTGTAAGGGAATCAACATAATCTAAGAAGGCAGCTCAGTAAAAGAGATGAGGGCACAATTTATAAGTGAGCATTTGGCTCAGGTGCAAAGTGATGCATTTTTTTCTTTACAGAGAGAAAGCTGTGACATCAATAATTATAAAATGAATTCACAAATGATTTCGGAAAAAATACTGGTCAGGGTAGGTAATGTCAGAGTGTGTGTTTGTGAGAGAGAGAGAGAGTGGTGCATTCTGCTTTTTCAACATAAGGCCATGAAAGAATACAGGCGGTATATATATATATATATATATATATATATATATATATATATATATATATATTATGAGCCTTTCATTTCCTGTCTGTCTGTCACAATTGTGTAAACATTTCTGATAGAAAGCACTCCTTAAAGTAAGGCAGGAAGTACTCTAGCTTAACTAGTGTTGTGGACATCTGGGAAAATCCTAGAATGTTTATTTTTATTGTCCCATGCAATGTACATGCAATTAGGCCTGGAAATAAATTTCAATTTAATTACAGAGCAGTTACAAACCTGAGATTATCTAGCATGGTGAATGAAATGATCTTAACTATGAACGCCACATTATCACATAGATTTTTAAATGCATTATCTATATCTGACTATACAGATGGTGAGATACATAGATAAATCCATAAACAAATATTAACATTTCCTAAGCAAAAGATCAGCAAAAGTAACTTTCCAGAAATAATTCTCATTAAACAATGATGTGTTATTTCTCAATAATAGATGAACATTTGCTTTTAATACCTAGAAGGAAAGCTAAGAAAAGTTTTGATGTCTGACAGTACTTTTGATTCTGCTGAGGCCATCAAGTAAGAAATAAGTTTTGAAATAATATATTTCAATACTGTGTACTGTCAAGGAGACCATTTAGTGATCCAGGTTGTAGTTTAATGTTGTCAATGTATGTGGTTTATAGAATAATTTATGCTGATGCTTTATATTGTTAAGTAATGGTAACACCGTCTAGCAAGTGCAACACATCATTAGTAGTTTTCTTATTTATAGTATATTTATTATTAAATTTAGGGAAATACTTGTATGATTTTACGCAATAGTATACAAACATGTAATTTGCAAAGATTTATGGCAGAGAAAATATGAACATTGGAATCAGAGAAATTCAACCACTTTCTAAAAAAAAAAACCTCTGAATTTACTGAAGAATAATGGCCAAA